>NW_027844422.1:0-2145 GCF_054177405.1 Leptonychotes weddellii
GTCCCCTCTGGGAAGGACCGTCTAGAGGACAGGCCCCGGAGCATCCGCCATCAGCCCCACAGGCCTTGAGCCCCGTCTGAGCGTCTCCTCATGCACTGGGCCACCAGGCACAGAGGCCCAAACTCTCCCCCATGGGGTCACAGACACAAGGGCCCATCGAACGATCAAAGACGTCTGAACTCGGGGTGGTGGGAAGCCTCTGGAAGGCAGGAGCCCCGCCCTGAACGGCTGGGGCACAGGCATGGGCCCCAAAACACCAGGGGGTGGGAGAAGGGGCGCACCGGGCTCCCGACATGGCTGACCAGGCGTTTGTCAGGGAGGCCACGCCCACACACACCCGTTTCCCAGGGGACCCCAATACGGCCCCTCCCCGGAACTGCCACCCCGGTGTCTTATCCCGTCAACACGGCAAGGCCTGTCGGCGCCTGCGACCCAGCTGAGACCTCATTCTGGTGCAGGTGGCCTCGCTTACCCACGCCCCTTGCAGGCCACGGGCTGCCGCCGGCACTTAGGTACCAATTCCTCACACTTCACGCCCGGCCCTTCCAGACACGCGCAGCCCGGGACACAGCGAAGTTTCCTGTCTGGTCAGCAGATTGCTGACGGGTTTGCACGGCGGCTCGTGGGGGGCGGGGGCCGGGCTCCACTCTCGCTCTGCATAAGGGCCCCGGGCCGGCCGTGTGCAAGCAAACGGCTCCTGGAGCCTGTCGCCGGAGCTCGCCCGCTGACACTGATCATGTTTCCAGAAATTAGAAACAAGGAAGCAAAATGCTTCTGTTTAAAAACTTTGTCTTCTCGAATTGCCTATCACACTGTCTGCCAACCCCAGGACAACCTAAAATTATTCCAAATCACTTTTCAAACCTTAGAAAACCATGAAAAGGGAGTGATCTCCTGTGTGTGTCACGCAGTCCACTTCAGCTGTGGGCTGGCCGTCTGAAGGGCAAGGAATCCACGGGGCAGAGGCCTCTGGGGTCTGGGCAGGCGCGGGTTTCGGGGTGGGGGTCCAGCGTCACAACCACAGATGATCTGCACCCCATGATTGTTTTAGAGGGCATGCCCAGGCTGGCCGGACAGAGAGGGGGGCATGTCCCCACACCCTGCCCCAAGGACGGGGCAGCCAGACATCCCCCCGGAGGCCTCTTGGAAAGATGGTGTTGTGTGGGATTAAGTGGGCAAATATTCATTGTGGGTTGAACCGTGTCCCCCCAAATTCACGTGCTGGAGTCCTGAGCCCTGGTACCCCAGAATGTGACCTTATTTGGAAATAGGGCCACTGTGAATGTAACCAGTTAAGATGAGGTCTCTAAGGTGGGTCACGATTCCACATGACCCGTGTCCTCGTGACAGGGGGAGACCAGACACAGATGCACATGGGCTGAGGCGGTGTGAAGACGAGGCAGGGGTGGGGCGGGCCTGGGGCGACTCTGTGCCGGCCTCCGCAGGAAGCAACCTGCCCACGGACACACTGACCTCAGACTGCCGGCCTCCGGAACAGGGAGAGATTACACTCCTGCTGTTGAAGCCCCGGTCTCCGGCGCAGAGTTACGACAGTGCTAGGAGGCTAAGTCGTCCGTTACCTTAAGTGACAGACTTTGCAGGTTTCCACTGAGCACCCACCGTGCGCGGACAGTTACAAGGAGCTCATTGCTTCCCTCGGTCGGACGCTCGGTTTGGACACGTAGCAGAGCTGCGTTTCTGAGAAACGGCCCCCGCGGTAGCTGCTGGGGGTTTCCCCGCTCGCCCCGCTCCTAAAGCGTTCCCGAAGCTGTGCTCTTGAACGCCAGCTGCCCTGACCCTTGACCTTGGGCCTCCTGCTGCCGGGGAGTCAGAGGCGGTAAAATCGGGGCAATCCAGTCCCTGCCTCGTCCCAGACTCTGAAGGTTAAAGACAGCAGAGCTCAGACCCGCGCCTGACACCCCCGCGCGTCCCTTGCCACCGCCTTCCTTCCCGACACACAGTCCGGCCTTCCCTACGCCCAAGCATGCGTCCCACTGCTGTCAACCCCCGATTCTGCACGTCCCAGGGCAGGGTCATTTCTGTCCCAACAGGCCTCTTACAGAACCAGGGTAGACTGGCGATTAATAAATGCATACAGAGGACAGCCCCGGCCAAGGCAGAGGCCGCTCCAGACCGGCTCCCGAG
>NW_027844423.1:0-264 GCF_054177405.1 Leptonychotes weddellii
ACCCTAAAATTCATATGAAGATGCAAGGGACCCAGAATAAACAAAGCAATCTTGGAGAAGAAGAGCAAGTTGGAGGACTCACATTTCTGGATTTAAAAGCTTGCTACAAAGCTACAGTAATCTACCAGTCATCATAAGGATAGTCACATAAATCAATGGAATAGCATTGAGAATCCCTAAGTAAATCCTTATATTTATCGTCAACTGATTTCCAACAAGGGATCCAGTATAATTAATGAGGAAAGGAGAGTCTTCAACAAATAC
>NW_027844424.1:0-264 GCF_054177405.1 Leptonychotes weddellii
ACCCTAAAATTCATATGAAGATGCAAGGGACCCAGAATAAACAAAGCAATCTTGGAGAAGAAGAACAAGTTGGAGGACTCACATTTCTGGATTTAAAAGCTTGCTACAAAGCTACAGTAATCTACCAGTCATCATAAGGATAGTCACATAAATCAATGGAATAGCATTGAGAATCCCTAAGTAAATCCTTATATTTATCATCAACTGATTTCCAACAAGGGATCCAGTATAATTAATGAGGAAAGGAGAGTCTTCAACAAATAC
>NW_027844425.1:0-264 GCF_054177405.1 Leptonychotes weddellii
CTCCCCCTGCTTGTGTTCCTGCTCTCGCTATGTCTCTCTCTGTCAAAAAAATAAATAAAATCTTTAAAAAAAAAAAAAAAAAGAAGTGTAGGGCTGTGTACAGACACTGCTGGAAATGGAGGAGGATGCCTGTAGTGGCTGACTTGGGGCTCTGGTAGATTGGCCTTGGTTTTACATTTTCACGATCCTAGGAAAGCAGACAGTGGGGGTCAAAGTGTTCCTAGATGGTCCCAGGATAGGCTTCTAGTGTCCTCCTAATTTCCC
>NW_027844426.1:0-264 GCF_054177405.1 Leptonychotes weddellii
AACTGAGGCACAGAGGTACCACAGTAAGTGGCTAACAGGAATTTAGACTTACTTGTCTGACTTTAAGGCCCATGCTCTTTGCAGATGTTCTCCCTTTAATAAGAACTAAATTGAAGGTAGAATTTCTTGTTAGTGACATGAATTTTAATCTTTCCATCTTTCACTTTTACTCTTGTCAGGCCTGTCTTTTTGTTTTTTTGTTTTTAAGATTTTACTTATTTATTTGACAGAGAGAGACCAGCGAGAGAGGGAACACAAGCAGGG
>NW_027844427.1:0-264 GCF_054177405.1 Leptonychotes weddellii
AGAAAGAAAGAAGAAAGAAAGGAAGGAAGAAAGAAAAAGAAAGAAAGAAAGAAAGAAAAAAAGAAGAAGGAAGAAAAGCAGCACCTGCAGAGTGCAAGGGGGTGGGACTTGGTGTAAGTGGTTTAGGCTGCCATTGTTGTCACTGTGCTGCTTACTGAAGTTAGTGTAAGCTGAGGGTTAGGGGAGGGAGCTGATGCCAATTCCTTCCCTCATCCCAGGAGAGGAGCGTTCGCTCCTGCTGCTATACAAGAAGCCCTCCCAGAA
>NW_027844428.1:0-264 GCF_054177405.1 Leptonychotes weddellii
AGAGTTGTTGCTCTTCTTTTCTTCAATCTCCTGTTGAGTTTGTAGGTGTTCAGAATGGTTTGATCCCTATCCAGCTGAATTCCTGAGAGGAGACGAAATCCAGGTCTCCTACTCCTCCGCCATCTTGCTCCGCCCCCCCTAATATTTAATTTTTTAAAAATAAGTAATATTCATATGGTTTATAAATCAAAAAATATAAAAAGACATGCAGTGAAAGAACTTCTCAGACCTCTGGCCCTATTGACCCATTTCCTTTCCCACCGC
>NW_027844429.1:0-264 GCF_054177405.1 Leptonychotes weddellii
CAGAGCAGGGGTCCTGGAACCCCCAAGCATCCCAGCTGTGTCCCCACAGCTGAGGAAGAGGTGGGACTGCCAGCCTGGACACTCACTCGCCCCTGAGCTTGACGATGGCTGGCTCTTCTGGGCCTTCCCAGTTCTGCTGGCTGACTAGGATCGGGGCTCCAGCTGGCAGGACAGGATGTAGCTACAGGACAGAGTGACACCTGTGAGCCGGTCAGGAGCCACAGTTAAGGTGTCCTTCCCAGTGTCTGACCAGCAGCTAAAGTC
>NW_027844430.1:0-264 GCF_054177405.1 Leptonychotes weddellii
AGGGGGCTCTTAGACCCCACATATGGGGCTGAGGGTTGGAGAGTGGCCCATAGGGGAGTAACAGGTACTGGGGCCCACACTTCTGGGAGACAGATATTTTCAAGGATGTTACTCTAGAGCACAGGAGCACCCTTGAGACCCAATTAAAATACATCCATGGGACAGGAACCTTGCCAGTCCATGTTTAAAAACAGTATAAACATATTTCTAAGCATAATTTTTTAAAAGACTGTTATTAATAATGCCCATGTATAATGTAATAGG
>NW_027844431.1:0-264 GCF_054177405.1 Leptonychotes weddellii
GTTCCCTCTCTCGCTGTCTCTCTCTCTGTCAAATAAATAAATAAAACCTTTAAAAAAAAAGTTTGTTTTTTTTTTTATTTTTTGGTTAACTAAGCATTAGGTGAATGGGTCCTTTAGCAAATTATTCTATTGGACGTTTGCTATTCAAGGATATAGAACTGGAGTTGAGCCAATTGGTCATTCCAAGGTAAACTAGTAAACTATTCACTAGTCCGTGGTTGATTGTCAGTGACTTCGCCTGGGGCCTCCCATATCTTGTGATTA
>NW_027844432.1:0-264 GCF_054177405.1 Leptonychotes weddellii
CTCCTAGCTAGAGACCAAAATGAATAAAGAACTGGGTGTCAGAAACCAGGGACTCAGGGCACCTAGGTGGCTCAGTTGGTTAAGCGACTGCCTTCGGCTCAGGTCATGATCCCGGAGTCCTGGGATCGAGTCCCGCATCGGGCTCCCTGCTCAGCGGGGAGTCTGCTTCTCCCTCTGCCCCTCCTGCCTCTCATGCTCTATCTCATTCTCTCTCTCAAATAAATAAAATCTTTAAAAAAAAAAAAAAAGAAACCAGGGACTCAA
>NW_027844433.1:0-2145 GCF_054177405.1 Leptonychotes weddellii
TTGGCCTGCTGCTCACTGATGATGGTGGCCTTCACCTGGGGGGGGTTCATGTGCACGTTCAGCTTCCCGCCCACCAGCAGGCGCACCGTCGCTGCAAACTTGGTCTGGGTCTTCAGGACCTGAGGGGGCTGCTTCTCAATGATGAATGTGCTGCGGGGACACAAGTGACCAGACCACACATGATGCCGGCTCAGGGCACAGGGTCTGGTCCCCCCACGTGGGGAGGCTACCGGGGCTCAGCAGGCAAAGGAAGGGCACACGGCACAGCTCTTGTGCCCAGCAAGGCCACCGAGAGTCAGAGGAGGTGGTGGGAGGGGAGGCAGTGACATGACTCGGCAGCCGGCACAGGCTGCGGGGGGACAAGGGCAGGCCGCGGAGCGCCCACAACACACACTGGGCAAGGTCAACGCCAAGCAGCCATTGCCACTGAGGACAGAGGGGGATGGGGGCCCGAGACAAAGGAGACAAGGACTCCAACGAGAGCCCCCACCCCCACCCGCGGCAACCCCGGTGGGCAAAGCACCCCTGCCTCCCCGCATGCCAACCACCCGGGGGCCGGCGTGGCCGGAGGCAGCAGTCACCTGGTCACCAGGGCTGAGATGATGTCTGTGATGGTGGCATTGACCTCAGCCAGCATCTCCTCCACTGGGCCGGCGATGGGCAGCTGCTGACAGAGGTGCTCAGCCCTGCGGATCTGCTGCCGGTTCTGCCAGATGATCTCGGCCAACTTCTCACACCTGCACGGGAGGCCCAGGCCACCGGGAGGACAACGGTGTCACCCCGTCCCCCAGGCTCGAGGCCGAGGGGCTCCAGTCTGGGGAGAATGCCCCAAGGCCCAGCTCCACCCTCACCCTGGAAGGCTCTGCTCCTGAGCCGCCGCTCCTGCCCACGGAGCAGAGCAGAGCGCCCCGCCTGGCAGGAACACGGGGGCGCAGGGCCGCACCCCTGACCCGGCTCCACTCCGCCTGAGGGTCGCTCTGCACACCCAGCCCTGCCCCCCTCCCCAGCACAGGGACTCCCTTCCTGGGCAGGTGGCACACGATGGGGGCCCCCAGGTCGGCGTCAGGAGCCAGAAGCCCTGGTGAAGGAAGCCTTGCTACGGGCCAGCGCGAGCCGGCTGCTCGGGGAAACGCGGGCGGCGGCAGGAGCAGCTGGTGGCGGCACTCCTGCCCCCCCGGCCGCCCCCCATACACCATTACCAGGACTGCAGCACGTCCAGGCTGCCCTCGGGGGGCCCTCCGTTCCCGGCCAGCTGTTGCCGCCGCTTCCACTGGATCAGCTCATCGTCCAGAATGATGGTCTGCTGCTTCCGCAGCAGCTGCAGGGTCTTCTGGTGCTTCTCGGCCAGCTCCTGAAGGCAGGCGGGGACAGCAGGCCCTTCTGGGCTCCCAGAGAACAGCCCTCACTCGGGAGGCAGGGCTGGGGACCAGGCCCCGGGCACAGGCCCTCCCCTCTCCCAAACCTGCTCTGCCTCACGTGCCCCCCACAGGAAAGAAGGATCTGGCCTCCAGCTCTCCCGGGTCCCGCTCTCTCCCTGGCCCTAGCCCTCTCTCGGGCTCCCCGGACGGCTTGGGATGTGGGCCTCCGAGCGTGGGAGGGGAGGACGCAGATGCCACTTACCACGCGGTACTGCTGTAGCGTCTGGGCCTCGCGCTGCAGCCAGGCCTCCAGGGACACCTGCTTCTGCTGCAGGGCCGTCTCCCGGCTCAGCCGCTCCTGGGGACTCAGCTGGGCCAGCCCGCCAAACTGAGCTACAGGAGGGGACGGGACACCTGTGATCACCATCTCCCAGCTTCCTGCACGAAGCCCAGCGGAACACACACACCTGTTCTGGAGGCAAGACCCTCAAGGGGCTGCCCAACATCTGACCAACGGCAACTTGGGGTTCTAGAAGCCAAGGGTGCCAGACGTGAGCGGGCTCTGGGCCCTGGCCTCTCGACTTTGATCTCCCCTTCAGGGAGTGTGCAGATGGAAGCCTGAGGGCACAGCTGAGGAGGATCCTGCCCCGAGGCCTCCCCTCCCACCTTAGTCTGCACAGCTGCCCGCCAGACCTGCCCACGCCACACGGGGGTCCAGCGCGGAGCCTCGCTGCCTGGTTCCGTGTGTGCCCTCACCGTTTACTAACTGGGGGGACTCGGGCAAATC
>NW_027844434.1:0-264 GCF_054177405.1 Leptonychotes weddellii
TGCAGGATATGAGTGTGTGTGTCTGTTTAATTAAAAAAAAGCAACAAAAACTAATTTTATCCTGGGCGCCTGGGTGGCTCAGTTGGTTAAGCGACTGCCTTCGGCTCAGGTCATGATCCTGGAGTCCCTGGATCGAGGCCCGCATCGGGCTCCCTGCTCGGCAGGGAGTCTGCTTCTCCCTCTGACCCTCCCCCCTCTCATGTGCTCTCTCTCTCCTCTCATCCTCTCTCTCAAATAAATAAATAAAATCTTTAAAAAAAAAAA
>NW_027844435.1:0-264 GCF_054177405.1 Leptonychotes weddellii
AGAGAAGAAAGTAAGAGAAGAACTACAAAAACAACCATAAAACAAGTAACAAAATGGCAATGAGTACATACCTATCAATAATTACTTTGAATGTAAATGGACTAGATGCTCCAATCAAAAGACATAGGATGATGGAATGGATAAAAAAGCAAGACCCATCTGTGTGCTGCCTACAAGAGACTCATTTCAGACCTAGAGAGACACCTGAAGATGGAAAGTCAGAAGATGGAGAAGCATTTATCATGCATATGGAAGTGAAAAGAA
>NW_027844436.1:0-264 GCF_054177405.1 Leptonychotes weddellii
AGTGGAGGCATGACGATAGGTTACTCAACTGGTCATCAGTTCAGTCCTTCTACATTTGAGCTTTAAATGCCTATGTCCACATGTCTGGCAGACACTGGAGTGTGATTTGTAAGAAATACCTCCATTTCTGTGTTTTTATTTTCTCTTTCTCTAAATAGAGGAAACAGCCTTTCAGACTCTTCCGACCATTCCTTTATGTCGGCAGGTCCTAAGTGAGGAGGAAAAGGGAGTTTTCCACGGGGAAGGGAAGATTCGGAGCTGTTC
>NW_027844437.1:0-264 GCF_054177405.1 Leptonychotes weddellii
ACCGTGTGTTTCCCATGACTACTGGCCTCAGGGCCACATCTCCCCCATCTTCCTTTGCTGAGCCAGGAGCCAGATGCATTCTGGGAAAAGGCCCGGCCCCCTCCTCACGGTCACCCTGGGGATCAGGGTGGGTGCTGTGTCAGAGGGTCACAGGCCACCCTCCCGAGAGCATCTGGCAGCAGACAGGAAGCATGGGGAGTTGTGGCCGTTTGCCCCTGCCGGTTTGGGGGTCCTCCTGCCGGGAATCTTACTATGGAGCAGGAA
>NW_027844438.1:0-264 GCF_054177405.1 Leptonychotes weddellii
GGCAGCGAGGGAGAGGCTGTGCGGACATCTGCGAGAACAAGTGCTCCAGGTAGGAGGGACAGCATATGCAAAGACCCTGCGGCTAGCGTGCTCTGCCACATTCATGGAGCAGAAGGCGACACGTGTGGCTGGAGAAGGTAAGGGAGAGTCAGGAGGGAAACATGGTGTAGGGTCTTCCAGCCTATTGTAAGGGCTGCCTCTTCCCTGGAGTGAGATGGAGCTTCTAGAGGAATTTGTGCAGAGACAGTAACAAGATCCATCTTA
>NW_027844439.1:0-264 GCF_054177405.1 Leptonychotes weddellii
AAAATGAAGAAAATAATCCCATTTACAATTGCATCAAATACAATATACTTATGAATAAATAAAATCTAGGAATAAATTTAACCAGGTAGGTAAAATATCTGTACACTGACAACTTTAAGCCATTAATGAGAGAAACTGAGAAAAATAAAGATATTTTGTGATCATAATCAGAAGGAATTCATATTGTTAAAATGTTCCTGCTACCCAAAGCAATCTACAGATTCAGTGTAATCCCTATCAAAATCCCAATGGCATTTTTCCCAG
>NW_027844440.1:0-264 GCF_054177405.1 Leptonychotes weddellii
CGAGGCCCCGCAGCTGACCTGGGTCCTGCGTCCCGAAGAGCTCGTCTCCCTCGCAGCGCCCGCAGCTTCCCAGCCGCCGTGCGGCGAGTGATGCGCGGCCGCTGATGAAGATCGAAGGGCCAGGCCTGCAGTGTCATTAATGCGGGCGCCGGCGGCGGATCTGGGCCCTGGGCGGGAGGAACAAAGCGGGATGCCCTTCGCTGAAGCCCGCGAGGACAGTGAAAGCGCGCAGCGTGCCGCTTGGACGGGCGCCAGCAGGGGGCC
>NW_027844441.1:0-264 GCF_054177405.1 Leptonychotes weddellii
AGACCCATGGGGGAAAGAAATGTGGTCCTGGCCATCGTGAGGGAGGCGGGTTCTTGGCCCATTTTACAGATGAGGAAGCTGAGGCTTAGGGTGTCCCAGGGGGCTGTGGAGTCGCTCCTCCCCTCCTCACTGGGTGAGGACAGATGGGACGACGGGGGTCTTTCCTCGTGAGAAGGAACACTGCTGCTGTAGAGCTTCTTGGTGCTGGAATGAGTGAGCCACAGGCAAGCTGAACCTGAAACCCGAAGCCCAGGGTGCCTTCTG
>NW_027844442.1:0-264 GCF_054177405.1 Leptonychotes weddellii
AGGGTCGGGAGGGTCAGAGGGAGAAGCAGACTCCCTGCCGAGCAGGGAGCCCGATGCGGGACTCGATCCAGGGACTCCAGGATCATGACCTGAGCCGAAGGCAGTCGCTTAACCAACTGAGCCACCCAGGCGCCCAAGGGTTTTCTTTCTTTGTTAGATTAATTCTCAAATACTTTATTGTGGTTTTTTTATATTGTATTTTTTTTTCATTTATTTCATGCTATTTTAAAGGAAGGCTTTTGGCTCTCATGTTTTGATCTGTAA
>NW_027844443.1:0-264 GCF_054177405.1 Leptonychotes weddellii
CCTGAGCCGAAGGCAGTCGCTTAACCAACTGAGCCACCCAGGCGCCCAAATAAATAAAATCTTAAAAAAAAAAAAGGAAGTGCTATTATTTATTTCCACTTTATGGATGATGAAACTGAGGCTCACAGAGGTGAGGGGACTTACCTGTGTGCCCTCGGGCAAGTCACGGCCCCTCTCTGGGCCGAGTCCCATCTATAAATGAGAGGTTGAGTGCTCTCTCAGGTTGTGGCCGGGACATGGCCAGTGACATGGATAAGGAGGTGA
>NW_027844444.1:0-2144 GCF_054177405.1 Leptonychotes weddellii
AACAGCAGATGTTGGCGAAGATGTGGAGAAAGGGGAACCCTCCTACACTGTTGGTGGGGATGCAAGCTGGTGCAGCCACTCTGGAAAACAGTATGGAGGTTCCTCAAAAAGTTGAAAATAGAGGTACCCTCCAACCCAGCAATTGCACTACTGGGTATTTACCCCAAAGATACAAATGTAGGGACCCAAAGGGGCACATGCACCCCAATGTATATAGCAGCAATGTCCATGATAGCCAAACTATGGAAAGAGCCTAGATGTCCATCAACAGATGAATGGATAAAGAAAATGTATATATATGCAATAGAATATTATGCAGCCATCAAAAAAATGAAATCTTGCCATTTGCAACAACATGGATGGAACCAGAGGGTATTATGCTAAATGAAGTAAGTCAGTCAGAGAAAGACAATTATCATATCTCACTGATATGAGGAATTTGAGAAACAAGACAGAGGATCATAGGGGAAGGAAGGGGAAAAGGAAACAAGACAAAACCAGAGAGGGAGACAAACCATAAGAGACTCAATCTCAGGAAACAAACTGAGGGTTGCTGGAGGGGAGGGGGGGTGGGAAGGATGGAGTGGCTGGGTGATGGACACTGGGGAGGGTATGTGCTATGGTGAGCGCTGTGAATTGTCTAAGACTGATGAATCATAGATCTGTACCCCTGAAACAAATAATACGTTATATGTTAATAAAAAAAAAAAACTTCCAATAATAAAAGTATGTCATGATGTAAAGTGCAGCATAGAGAATATAGTCAATAATATTATAATAATTTTGTATGGTGACAGATGGTAATTACACTTACCATGGTGAGCATTTTGTAATTATATAAATGTTGAATCACTATATTATACATCTGAAACTAATATAATGTTATATGTCAACTGTACTTTAATTTTAACTAAATAAATAAGAATAATCCTGCTATGAACATTTGTGTACACGTTTTTGAGTGGGTATATGTTTTCATGTCTCTTGGGTATACATGTAGGAGTGAAATTGCTGGATCATATGGTAACTCTATGTTTAACTTTTCGAGAAACTGCCCAACTGTTTGCAAAGCAGAAGCAGCTGTACCATTTTACATTCCCATCAGCAGTGTATGAGGGTTCTGATTTCTACACATCCTTGCCTTGTCATTTCCATCCCTCCCGCCACTTTTTTAAATAGCTATCTTAGTGGGTATGAAACGATAGGCCATTTTGGTTTTTATTTGCATTTCCTTAATGACTAATGGTGGTGAGCATCTTTTCCTGTGCTTGCTAGCCATTTGTATTTCTTCTTTGGAGAAATGTCTATTCTAATCCTATGCCCACTTTAAAATTGGGTTATTTGTGTTTTTATTGTAGAGTTGTAAATGTTCTTTATATATTCTGGATACAAGTCCTTCATCAGATACATCATTTTGAAATATTTTCTTCTATTCAGTGGGTTATCTTCAATTTCTTGATGATGTCAATACACAAAATGTTTTGACTTACTTGTTTTTTTGTTGTCTGTGCTTTTGCTGTCATATATGAGAAACTATTGCCAATCCAAGGTTACAAAGATTTATGCCAGTGCTTTTTACTAAGAATTTTATACTTACATTTTAGATCTTTAAGACTATTTTGAGTTAATTTTCATATATAAATGGAGGTAGAGATCCAACTTCATTTTTTTTTTGTATGTGAATATCCAATTACCCAAGTGTAATTTGTTGAAAACACTGTTCTTTCCCCATTGAATTGTCTTGTCATCTTTGTCAAAAATTGATTGACCATAATTGTGAGGGTTTATTTCTGTGCTCGTATTTTTATTCCATTGATATATATGTCTGCTCTTTTGCCACTACCACACTGTCCTAGCTACAGTAGCTTTGGGATAAGTTTTGAGATCAGGGAAGTGTGAGTCTTCCAGCTTCATTCTTTTTCAAGATTGTTTTGGCTATTCTGCGTCCCTTGCAATAATTTTAGGATCAATTAATTCCTGCAAAAAAGGCAACTGGGATTTTGATGGGGTTGCATTGAATCTGTAGACTGGGGAGTATTGCCATTTTAATCCATGAACAGGGGTATCTTTTCATTTATTTAGATCTTCAGTTTCTTTCAATGATGTTAGTAGTTTTTGGTGTACAGGTCTTGAACGTCTTTCCT
>NW_027844445.1:0-264 GCF_054177405.1 Leptonychotes weddellii
AGATCAGAGGTATGGGTCTAAGTTTCAGTTCCAAGATTAGAGATGCTGATCCAAGGTCCAAGCCCATGACAAAGGAGAGGTCTAAATTCAGGTCCAAGGTCCATAAGAACCAGGATGATGCCCAAGATACAGGTCCAGTTATGATGTCTGGGTTTAATATCCAGCTACCAAAGCTGGATTAATTTTAATTTAGACTTGTTGGCACAAATACTGGTTGGATTTGTTTTAACCTGTTTTAACTTTCAATAAAAACTTTTGAGAACA
>NW_027844446.1:0-264 GCF_054177405.1 Leptonychotes weddellii
CTCGTGAGAGCTCATGGACACTAGTGAGATTTCACTCCAAATCTCATGAGATCTCATGGACACCTGGTAAGATTTTATTCCAATTCTCGTGAGATCTCATGGACATCGGGTGAGATTTAGATCCAAATCTCGTGAGATGTCAATGTCATAGGGCGAGATTTCGTTCCAAATCTCATGAGATCTCATTGATATTGGGCGAGGTTTCACTCCAAATCTCGTGAGATCTCATGAACTTTTGGTGAGATTTTACTCCAAGTCTCGTGA
>NW_027844447.1:0-264 GCF_054177405.1 Leptonychotes weddellii
GGGAGGCCCAAAGCCCTTAGTGGGCACACTGTCCTACCCAGGCCACTGGGGGCTGAGAGGGGCCATCGATGGCAGAGGGTTTAGCCTGGCAGTCAGCCCCGGAGAAGCAGCAATGAAGCTTGGTTCTGATGTCCCCGGCCGAGGCCAGACGGACAGCTGCCCCACATCTGGCAGGCCCTGGCCCACTGAGCCGGATGGGCACAGCGGTCCCTCCTTGTGCCCTGCCCCCACCTCGTCCAGCCTTCCTGCCTTTTGGGGAAAGAC
>NW_027844448.1:0-264 GCF_054177405.1 Leptonychotes weddellii
GGGAGGCCCAAAGCCCTTAGTGGGCACACTGTCCTACCCAGGCCACTGGGGGCTGAGAGGGGCCTTCGATGGCAGAGGGTTTAGCCTGGCAGTCAGCCCCGGAGAAGCAGCAATGAAGCTTGGTTCTGATGTCCCCGGCCGAGGCCAGACGGACAGCTGCCCCACATCTGGCAGGCCCTGGCCCACTGAGCCGGATGGGGACAGCGGTCCCTCCTTGTGCCCTGCCCCCACCTCGTCCAGCCTTCCTGCCTTTTGGGGAAAGAC
>NW_027844449.1:0-264 GCF_054177405.1 Leptonychotes weddellii
CACTCTGTCACCGCATGGCTTACACAGACAAGGGAGAGCCCCGTTCTCAGAAAGGGAGCAGGCATGCTCGGGAACAGAACTGGTGGTACTCGAGTCAATGCAATGGAACAGAGAGGCAAAAAAGAGCCAGTGGACTAAACACCTAGGGTGGCTCTGAAAGCAGGCTTGCCCCTGGTCAAAGCCATCAGACTGAGCCTCTGCTTAGGAAGTCGGTGGGAATCCGGGGGCTCAGGGAGCATTTACAACCCACAGGGACACAAACCC
>NW_027844450.1:0-264 GCF_054177405.1 Leptonychotes weddellii
CACTCTGTCACCGCATGGCTTACACAGACAAGGGAGAGCCCCGTTCTCAGAAAGGGAGCAGGCACGCTCGGGAACAGAACTGGTGGTACTCGAGTCAATGCAATGGAACAGAGAGGCAAAAAAGAGCCAGTGGACTAAACACCTAGGGTGGCTCTGAAAGCAGGCTTGCCCCTGGTCAAAGCCATCAGACTGAGCCTCTACTTAGGAAGTCGGTGGGAATCCGGGGGCTCAGGGAGCATTTACAACCCACAGGGACACAAACTC
>NW_027844451.1:0-264 GCF_054177405.1 Leptonychotes weddellii
ATTTCTGGGCGCCTGGGTGGCTCAGTCATTAAGCGTCTGCCTTCGGCTAAGGTCATGATCCCAGGGTCCTGGGATCGAGCCCCGATCAGGCTCTCTGCTCCACGGGAAGCCTGCTTCTCCTTCTCCCACCCCCCCTGCTTGTATTCCCTCTCTCACTGTCTCTCTCTCTCTGTCAAATAAAATCTTAAAAAAAAAAAAAATAGTATTACACATTTCCCTTTTAATGAGAGTCTCCTAAAGAAAAGCAAATTTAACTCACATTTC
>NW_027844452.1:0-264 GCF_054177405.1 Leptonychotes weddellii
GCTCTTGAACTATAGGAAGTTCACTGTCAAGAGAAACGATTTAGGGGCACCTGGGTGGCTCAGTTGGTTGAGCGTCTGCCTTCGGCTCAGGTCATGATCCTGGGATCCTGGGATCGAGTCCTACATCAGGCTCCCTGCTCAGCAGGGAGTCTGCTTCACCCTCTCCCTCTGCCCCTCCCCCTTCTCGTTCTCTCTCTCTTTCAAATAAATAAATAAAATATTTATTTTTTTATATATATATTTTTATTGTGTTATGTTAGTCAC
>NW_027844453.1:0-264 GCF_054177405.1 Leptonychotes weddellii
CTCTCCCTCTGCCTGCCTGTCTGCCTACTTGTGATCTCTCTCTCTGTCAAATAAGTAAAAATCTTAAAAAAAAAAAAAAAGGTAGAAACAACCCAAGTGTCCATCAGTAGGTGAATGGATAAACAAACATGGGTGTATATACAGTGGAATATTATTCAGCCATAAGAAGGAATGGGCTTCTAGAAGAACCTTGAAAACATTATGTTAAGTAAAGGAAGCCAGACACAAAAGGATAAGTATTGTGTGATCCCACTTAAATGAGCA
>NW_027844454.1:0-264 GCF_054177405.1 Leptonychotes weddellii
ATTTCTGGGCGCCTGGGTGGCTCAGTCATTAAGCGTCTGCCTTCGGCTAAGGTCATGATCCCAGAGTCCTGGGATCGAGCCCCGATCAGGCTCTCTGCTCCACGGGAAGCCTGCTTCTCCTTCTCCCACCCCCCCTGCTTGTATTCCCTCTCTCACTGTCTCTCTCTCTCTGTCAAATAAAATCTTAAAAAAAAAAAAAATAGTATTACACATTTCCCTTTTAATGAGAGTCTCCTAAAGAAAAGCAAATTTAACTCACATTTC
>NW_027844455.1:0-2144 GCF_054177405.1 Leptonychotes weddellii
ACTCAACATAATACCCTCCAGTTCCATCCACGTCGTTGCAAATGGCAAGATCTCATTCCTTTTGATGGCTGCATAATATTCCATTGTATATATATACCACATCTTCTTTATCCATTCATCTGTCAATGGACATCTTGGCTCTTTCCACAGTTTGGCTATTGTGGACATTGCTGCTATAAACATCGGGGTGCACGTACCCCTTCGGATCCCTACTTTTGTATCTTTGGGGTAAATACCCAGTAGGGTTGCCACAAATCTTAAATCCTTAGTAATGTTCTGGTGGAAAACACAAATCCTACATCCTCAACGTAGGTCTGTTCCGTACAGACATTGATCATCAGGTTTCCTAGTCAAATGACTTTGAAATTCCTACTTTTAGTTAAAGTCTCTGCTGTTTGGGGGAGCCCCCTAAAACTTGTTTGGAGTTCACTGAAATAAAAAATAAAAAATAAAAAAATAAAAAAAACCTTTAAGCAGAAGTTCCATGGTGTTTTTGAAAAGAGAACTAGCTTAGCATTTTCCGAGTAAGTGATCGCACAGTGCCAGGCACATGCTAACTATTCTGTAACGTTGGGCCAGCAAGCCAACTAGTACTTGTGAATAAGCCTGGTCAAAGTGAGACAACTACTGGAAAAAGCCTTTGAATGCTAGAGCTTTCTGAAATATCAATGCAATTAAAATAGTAAAAGACAACAACCTAATAAAATTTAGAAAAAGCGACACTTTTCTGTGGCTGTTAATGACTTCACAGTCTTATACAGAACTCAGATTTTGTATAGTCAGGAGTTTTAAACTTTGGGTTTTTGCAAGAAACTTCGGAAAGCATGCCAGGGATTTGTGGGAAGAAGCAAATCTATGTTGCCTTCTTTATTCTAAAGTCATAGTTCACATATTTTGATCTTTTACTAAATTTTAACCTGTTGTTTCAATGAATAAGCTATAGTGTTTCAGTTGTGTTTGTAACACATAGATATTGGAATGAAAAGTTATTTACTTGTGTATATTTTTGTGGCAGGTGGTCTATTTCACACCACTTTCCAGACAACTGGAATTTGAAGCAACTTCTACAACCGTGATCCCTTTGTTCCACTTGGCATAGCTTCTAATCATATTATTTGCACTCACATCATGCTACAGGTAAAACAGCTTTACTGGTTGTTTAACTCTTTTTAAAAATTATTTGCGTGTGATGAAATACATATAAAAGATATAAAAGATGTCATTTCAATCATTTTTCAGTGTATTATTCAGTGGCATTAATTAGATTCACACTGTCAACCGTTGAATTAGATTCAACGTGCAACCGTCACAACTATCTGTTTCTAAACATTTTCCATCACCCCAAACAGAATTTGTATAAGCATTCGGCAGTAACCTTCCATGGCCCCAGTCCCGGTTAACCTTCATCTACTTTCTATCCCTATGAATTTGCCTATTCTAGAGATTTCATATAAGTGGAATCGTACAATATTTGTTCTTTTGTCACTGGCTCATTTCACTTAGCACAATGTTTTCAAGGTTCAACTATGATGTAGCATGTATCAAAACTTCATTCCTTTTTATGACTGACTCATATTTCATCGTGTATAAACAGCTCTGTTTATCCACTTATCTGTTGATGGACACTTGTAATGTTTCCACCCTTTGGCTATTGTAAATAATGCTGCAATGAACCCTGGTGTACAAATATTTGTTTGAGCTTCTGTTTTCACTTCCTTTCAGTATATACCTAAGAGTTGAATTGGTGAGTTGTATGATAATTCTTTGATGAACAGCCAAACTGCTTGCCACAGAGGCTACCCCATTTTATATCCTACCAGCAATGTATAAGGGTTCCAATTTCTGCACATCCTCACCAACACTTGTTACTTTTTGTTTTATTGATTATAGCCATCTTAGTAGTGGCAAAGTGTGGCTTGATTTACAATTCCCTAATTACTGATGATGTTCAGTATCTTTCCATGTGCTTATTGGCCATTTGCCTATCTTCTTTGGAGAGATGTCTATGCAAGTCCTTTGCCCATTTTTTAATCGGGTTGTTTGTCTTTTGGTTGTTGAGTCCTGTTGTTAATGAGTACTTTGTGTATTTTGGATATTAAACCCTTATCAGATATATGATTTGTAGGGGTGCCTGGGTGGCTCAG
>NW_027844456.1:0-264 GCF_054177405.1 Leptonychotes weddellii
CACTCTGTCACCGCATGGCTTACACAGACAAGGGAGAGCCCCGTTCTCAGAAAGGGAGCAGGCATGCTCGGGAACAGAACTGGTGGTACTCGAGTCAATGCAATGGAACAGAGAGGCAAAAAAGAGCCAGTGGACTAAACACCTAGGGTGGCTCTGAAAGCAGGCTTGCCCCTGGTCAAAGCCATCAGACTGAGCCTCTACTTAGGAAGTCGGTGGGAATCCGGGGGCTCAGGGAGCATTTACAACCCACAGGGACACAAACTC
>NW_027844457.1:0-264 GCF_054177405.1 Leptonychotes weddellii
CACTCTGTCACCGCATGGCTTACACAGACAAGGGAGAGCCCCGTTCTCAGAAAGGGAGCAGGCACGCTCGGGAACAGAACTGGTGGTACTCGAGTCAATGCAATGGAACAGAGAGGCAAAAAAGAGCCAGTGGACTAAACACCTAGGGTGGCTCTGAAAGCAGGCTTGCCCCTGGTCAAAGCCATCAGACTGAGCCTCTGCTTAGGAAGTCGGTGGGAATCCGGGGGCTCAGGGAGCATTTACAACCCACAGGGACACAAACCC
>NW_027844458.1:0-264 GCF_054177405.1 Leptonychotes weddellii
CTAACTTATACCACAATACAACTCAAATTTTCCATAAGAATGTAAGAACCAAAACTATGACATTCTTTTTTTTTCTTTTTGGAATTTAAAATTTTTTATCGAGGTATTGACATGTAACATTATAATTATCAAATTAAAATGATTTGATATTTGCATACACTGTGAAATAATAACCACGATAAATCTAATTCTCATCCCAAGCATAGTTACACATTTTTTTTTTATGATGAGAACTTTTAAGATTTACTCTATTAGCAACTTTCA
>NW_027844459.1:0-264 GCF_054177405.1 Leptonychotes weddellii
CTCGTACTGGAGACTATCAAACCCGCGTTAGTCAGTAATTAAAAATTGTTACAACGGCCTTAGTCTTAGGGTCGTTAGATAATAGCTAGCCAGCCTCTATTGCCTTGCTTACTCACCTTTTAATGAGTGCTTATTATACACTCAGATTGGTTTTATCAAAGCTATATAGACTGGCTTTTTTTATTTAGATATTATCATTATAAATAGGGCTTAGCCCTATATTATAAGTTCCAGATTCGCTATGCTAGCAAACCGTTTTGTTAC
>NW_027844460.1:0-264 GCF_054177405.1 Leptonychotes weddellii
CGAGGCCCCGCAGCTGACCTGGGTCCTGCGTCCCGAAGAGCTCGTCTCCCTCGCAGCGCCCGCAGCTTCCCAGCCGCCGTGCGGCGAGTGATGCGCGGCCGCTGATGAAGATCGAAGGGCCAGGCCTGCAGTGTCATTAATGCGGGCGCCGGCGGCGGATCTGGGCCCTGGGCGGGAGGAACAAAGCGGGATGCCCTTCACTGAAGCCCGCGAGGACAGTGAAAGCGCGCAGCGTGCCGCTTGGACGGGCGCCAGCAGGGGGCC
>NW_027844461.1:0-264 GCF_054177405.1 Leptonychotes weddellii
GGGAATTATAAAGATGAACTGACTCTGTGATGAAAACATTAGCTTATGTATTTTTATTCAAGGTCACTGTGAAGTTTACACCACTGTGTCTACCATGGCCCCCTTCACCTTTACCACCACCACTACCCCTACCACCATCATCACATCATCACCTCTACACCATCATCACCATCATCATCACCACCATCACCCCTACCACTGTCATCACCACCATCACCCCTACCACCGTCATCACCACCATCACCTCTACCACCATCATCACCA
>NW_027844462.1:0-264 GCF_054177405.1 Leptonychotes weddellii
AGACCCATGGGGGAAAGAAATGTGGTCCTGGCCATCGTGAGGGAGGCGGGTTCTTGGCCCATTTTACAGATGAGGAAGCTGAGGCTTAGGGTGTCCCAGGGGGCTGTGGAGTCGCTCCTCCCCTCCTCACTGGGTGAGGACAGATGGGACGACGGGGGTCTTTCCTCGTGAGAAGGAACACTGCTGCTGTAGAGCTTCTCGGTGCTGGAATGAGTGAGCCACAGGCAAGCTGAACCTGAAACCCGAAGCCCAGGGTGCCTTCTG
>NW_027844463.1:0-264 GCF_054177405.1 Leptonychotes weddellii
AAATGAAACTACGAATTCTTACCATCCACAGTAAGAATACGTGTAAGAGCACAAAGGGCTTGCCTTTTTTTTTTTTTTGCCGCTTGTTCAGACTTCCCTCTTACTCACATGCCATTCCTTGTACTCATCCTTCCTGGATCCTTGATCATTTGCCTCCATCAATGGCTCCTTGATGTCCATTTCTTCAGTTTTCTTTTTTAAAAGATTTTATTTATTTGTCAGATAGAGAGAGCACAAGCAGGGGGAGAAGCAGAGGGAGAAGCA
>NW_027844464.1:0-264 GCF_054177405.1 Leptonychotes weddellii
CTCGTGAGAGCTCATGGACACTAGTGAGATTTCACTCCAAATCTCATGAGATCTCATGGACACCTGGTAAGATTTTATTCCAATTCTCGTGAGATCTCATGGACATCGGGTGAGATTTAGATCCAAATCTCGTGAGATGTCAATGTCATAGGGCGAGATTTCGTTCCAAATCTCATGAGATCTCATTGATATTGGGCGAAGTTTCACTCCAAATCTCGTGAGATCTCATGAACTTTTGGTGAGATTTTACTCCAAGTCTCGTGA
>NW_027844465.1:0-264 GCF_054177405.1 Leptonychotes weddellii
AGGCTTAGGTGTAAATGAAAGGGAGAGAGGAAATGAAATCATATAGTATAGCTTACATTTTTGAGAGGTTTTGAGGTTTAAAGGAAAAGGTGGGGCAACGAATGCTAGAAAGATCTGAACAATTCATGAAGAATCAAATGAGGAGTCACTTTCACAACATGGCATACCCAAAGGAAAGGGGTAAAGCTTTTTTTTTTTTAAATTTTATTATGTTATGTTAATCACCATACATTACATCATTAATTTTTGATGTCGTGTTCCATG
>NW_027844466.1:0-2243 GCF_054177405.1 Leptonychotes weddellii
AGGCAACCCCAGACAAAGTAGGTTTTAAACCAAAGACTGGGTTTAAAAAAAATACATGGAAACAAATGAAAATAAAAACATGCCAGTCCAAAACCTCTGGGATGCAGCAAAAGCAGTCCTAAGAGGGAAGTACAGAGCAATACAGGCCTACCTCAAGAAGCAAGAAAAATCTCAAATAAACAACCTAACCTTACACCTAAAGGAGCTAGGAAAAGAACAACAAATGAGGCCTAAAGCCGGCAGAAGAAGGGAAATAAGAAAGATTAGAATAGAAATAAAGTGATATAGAAACAAACAAACAAAACCCAGTAGAACAGATTAATGAAACCAGGAGCTGGTTCTTTGAAAAAAATAATAAAATTATTTTTATAGCCAGACTTACCAAAAGGAAAAGAGAAAGGACCCACATGGATAAAATCACAAATGAGAGAGAATAACAACCAATACCACAAATATACTAACAATTACAAGAGGATAAAATGAAAAATTATATGCCAACAAATTGGACAATATAGAAGAAATGGATATATTCCTAGAAACATATAAATTACCAAAACTGAAACAGGAAGAAATAGAAAACTTCAGCGGACTGATAACCACCAAAGAAATTGAATCAGTAATCAAAAATCTCCCAACAAACACAAGTCCAGGGCCAGACGGCTTAGCAGGGTAATTCTACTAATCATGTAGAGTTAATACCTGTGGCACCTGAGTGCCTCAGTTGGTTAAGTATCTAATTCTTGGTCTCAGCTCAGGTCTTGATCTCAGGTCATCAGTTCAAGTCCCGTATTGAGCCTACTTAAAAATAAGTAAGTAAAGGGGCGCCTGGGTGGCTCAGTTGGTTAAGCGACTGCCTTCGGCTCAGGTCATGATCCTGGAGTCCCGGGATCGAGTCCCGCATCGGGCTCCCTGCTCGGCAGGGAGTCTGCTTCTCCCTCTGACCCTCCTCCCTCTCATGCTGTCTCCCATTCTCTCTCTCAGCTAAATAAATAAAATCTTAAAAAAAAAAAAAGTAAGTAAATAAATAAGTAAGAGTTAACACCTATTCCTCTCAAACTATTCCAAAAAATAGAAATGGAAGGAAAACTTCCAAATTCATTCTAGGAGGCCAGCATTACTCTGATTTCAAAACCAGACAAAGACCCCACTAAAAAAGAGAACTACAGGCCAATATCCCTGATGAACATGGATGCAAAAATTCTCAACAAAATACTAGCAAACCAAATCCAACAATACATTAAAAGAATCATTCACCATGATCAAGTGGGATTTATTCCTGTGTTGCAAGGATGGTTCAATATTCACAAAATCAATCAACATGATACACCACCTTAATAAAAGAAAGGATACGAACCACAAGATCCTCTCAATAGATGCAGAAAAAGCATCTGACAAAGTACAGCATCCATTCTTGGTAAAAACCCTCAACAAAGTATGGTACTGGTACAAAAACAGACACATAGATCAATGGAACAGAACAGAAAACTCAGAAATGGACCCACAACTCTATGGTCAACTAATCTTTGACAACGCAGGAAAGAATATCCAATGGGAAAAAAGAGTCTCTTCAACAAATGGTGTTGGGAAAACTGGATGGCAACATGCAAAAGCATGAAACCAGACCACTTTCTTACACCACACACAAAAATAAACTCAAAATGGATTAAAGACCTAAATGTGAGACTTGAAACCATCAAAATCTTAGAGGAGAACAGAGGCAGCAACCTCTTTCATATCAGCCATAGCAACTTCTTACTAGATCTGTCCCCTGAGGCAAGGGAAACAAAAGCAAAAATAAACTATTGGGACTTCATCAAGGTAAAAAGCTTCTGCACAGGGGCACGTGGGTGACTCAGGTGGTTGAGCGTGTGCCTTCGGCTCGGGTCGTGATCTCCGGGTCCTGGGCTCGATCCCCGCATCAGGCTCCCGACTCAGCGGGGAGTCTGCTTCTCCCTCTCCCTCTGCCTCTCCCCCTGCTTGTGCTCTGTCTCTCTCTCTTAAATGAATGAATAAAACCTTTAAAAAAAAAAAAGCTTCTGCACAGCAAAGGAAACAATCAACAAAACTAAAAGGCAACTGACAGAATGGGAGAAGATATTTACAAAAGACATAACTGTTTAGTATCCAAAATTTATAAAGAACTTACAAAACTTGGGGCACCTAGGTGGCTCAGTTGTTAAGCGTCTGCCTTCAGCTCAGGTCACAATCCCAGATTCCTGGGATCGAGCCCTGCTTCGGGCTCC
>NW_027844467.1:0-13353 GCF_054177405.1 Leptonychotes weddellii
AGGTCGAAGAGGTTGCTGCCTGTGTTCTCCTTTAGGATTTTGATGGACTCCTGTCTCACATTGAGGTCTTTCAACCATTTGGAGTCTATTTTTGTGTGTGGTGTAAGGAAATGGTCCACTTTCATTCTTCTGCATGTGGCTGTCCAATTTTCCCAACACCATTTGTTGAAGAGACTGTCTTTGTTCCATTGGACATTCTTTCCTGCTTTGTCAAAGATGAGTTGACCATAGAGTTGAGGGTCCATTTCTGGGCTCTCTATTCTGTTCCATTGATCGATGTGTCTGTTTTTGTGCCAGTACCATACTGTCTTGATGATGACAGCTTTGTAATAGAGCTTGAAGTCAGGAATTCTGATGCCACCAGCTTTGCTTTTCTTTTTCAACATTCCTCTGGCTATTTGGGTTCTTTTCTGGTTCTATACAAATTTTGGGATTATTTGTTCCATGTCTTTGAAAATAGTTTATGGTATTTTGATGGGGATTGCATTGAATGTGTAGATTGCTCTAGGTAGCATTGACATCGTCACAATATTTGTTCTTCCAATCCATGAGCATGGAACGCTTTTGTTTTTTGTTTTTTTTTAAATCCTACTTTAGTCTCTCTTCAAAAGAGCTACCAGCCCATGCAGTATTTTGAATTTTCTAAAAGCCTGCGTTTAAAAAATTGTTCTAATTACTGTTGCATATATGACTCAAAATTAGGCCTTTAATTGACTAATTGCTGTCACAATCAGTGGGCTGAGAAACACTTTAGTAAAGGGGAAAAGATTATGGCTTTCTCTCTAAGCCTTTCCACTAATCTAAATGTCCCCCTTCTCGCATGCATTGGATTTTGGATATATTTTTTCCCAGTTGAATTCAAACTGTACACATAATATTGAATTCTATTTTATTTCTGAGTAATGTTTTAATAATATAACTCTTTGAAAAAACTCAGTTTTTTACCTTTATATTTAGTCAAGCAGCCAAAAGCACTAATCAGACACTTACTCCCTGGGTGTAGTTTCCTATAGGAACACACACACACACACACACACACACACACACATTTGGAAAAGAAATTGAAGACATGAGAATTTATACCAGTCAGGAATTTATACTATTATATAATATTAAACAATGTTACAAATATTGGTAAGTTGGGGAAGAGATATTACTGGTTGAATTTAAGACCCCATTGAATATTGTATCTAATTATAAAAGGGCACTTGGTACTTTCATATAGTAAAATCTCTGCTCTATTTAAAAAGCATATTGTGTCATTGGACTCGCCGTTCTTTGGATACAAACCAACTCACTTTAAGAGGTAGATGTAAATTTTAGTACCTCAAAAGCTCTTTCCAATGAGTAATCGTAGGCTCTCAGCCTCTTCTCCAGGTTCCCTACTCTTTTAATATCTGGGGGAACCCCAGAGTGTTTTGGGGTTGTTTGTTAAAAGAACCAGCATTAAATTCCCTAATTCATGGCAATAAATTAGTTTTATCTTGCAAGTCTTTTCCAGTTGGAAAGTTCTGTGATTTTAATTTAGCATTTGAATATAAAAATTATTGTGTTCTCTAGTGCTTTGCATGTTTTATTGAATCTCTCAAATGAGACTGTAAATACTTCATTAGTAAATACTACATCTTACCCATTTTATTTATTCCATCTAATAAACAACTGGGTAAATAATAAGTAGCTAATAAGTGCTTCCTTATATATCAATCAATTGATCTTTCTTTGTACAGAGGATTATTCTCTTCTCACTGCACTATACTGCTTTTCACCTAAAATTTTCAATGCTTACTGAAAAAACACATTTATATCTGACATTTTCTGTGCTTAGAGGCTTGGAGTGAATTTTTTCTCTATTTTTCTGAGGTTTATAATGGCCAAATCTGCAATTAAGGTTACTTCCATAAAATACTGAATGATTAATGATTTTAATAATATTAAACTGCTTTTAGTAGATTGCTAATGACATTAGGATCAGGATATAAACCAAAGCAGCTGGTCATAATCACTGATGTTGAAAACATGTGGCTTTCACTTGCACATCTAAATCAACTATAAAAATTTCTCAACCAAATGTACTTAGGAAAAACATAAATATAGCTATAAATCCAAATTTTAATTACTGTATTTGAGACTATATCAAGAATTTTGAGGTGTGTAATCAATTTGTGTTAATTATATAATATACATATCTAGCTACCCATATTTTTTAAATATGCATCTTTCTTTCAGGAAACCCAAAGGATTTTATGACTAATAAAAGGACTGATATTTGGTAATGTAATTTTTCACTGAGAAACAGAGTAGGTGCAGTACTTGGGAGATTATTACTCCAACCATTTGGCAATACTTTGGTTAGCAAAACCCGCGCTAGCAATTTTCTAACTTGTTTCCTCAGCCACAAAGATTTTTAAGTTAAAATCCATCACTGCTACCACCAAAATATCATTTTCCATGCTTCTCTTCCAGATAAAGATGGCCAGGAGACACATATATGGCTAATAAGATATATAAGTTGGCATTGTTGGGTGTCCTTCAAGAGGGACCAACTCAGTTGGTATTTGCCTTTTAGTGTCCTTTCCCCCTTTCTTGATTCTAACACAGGCACGATGCCTGGAGTTAAAATAGTCATCTTGTGACTAGGAGGTAATAAACGTACACCAAGTGGTGGAGCAGAAAGTGACTGGTGTCTGAGGGCATCATGAAGCCCACCATGCCTGTTCCTGACTGTCTTTCTTTGAACTTTTTATTATACTGAAAAATAAGACTTCATTCATTTAAGCCACAACATAGTATAATTCTTGACTGATTAACCATTTTTTCCAGACAAACTCATATGCACTTGATTCTTCGAACAGTATACCTAATGGTTAAAACATGCCCTCACAATCATGTGTATATATATTTGATCTTGTCATCATTCATAAGTAGTTAAATGTATAGCTGTAAGCATATGTCTTAGGTAAGAAATTTAGTTGCCAGTGGAGTGAAAATAGGAACAGTAAGACTCAAGTAAAAGCATCCTGTTTTTATAATCACATTATTATATTTCAGGGATTTTTTTTTTCTTTGAAATAGAAGAAAAGTACAGAAAAGAAAATTCTATACTGGATCTTCTTCCAAAGTAAAAGAAATAGTAATAAGATGTTTGGAAGCCTTGTCAGTAAGTGTATAGATCTTTATGACAAATTTCTTCTTGGTAAAAGGAAACACCACAAGGCATAGTGGCTTCAAGCAATTCCTCAACCCCTACCTGAGTCTTTCTAAATTCAAACAAAGTGAACATTTGTTTGGAATCACTGATACATTTGCAAGGCATTATCCTAGATACTGTAGAGGTGATAAAGATGACTAAATCTCAATCTGTGCCATCACACTGCTTATAATCTAAACAGAAAATACAAGATAAAGCACAACAATGTCCTCTGGTGATTTGAGCACAGGTTTCATACATAATCCTTTAAAACCCAACACATAATCTAAAAATAAATAAATAATTAAAAATAAAACCCTACACATAATCTAATATTTGCTTTGCTTTTAGTAGATTTTCAGTAAGTATTTATATGTTAAATAATACAGGTGGAAACAAATCACTCTGGAATAGAAAAGTAGGGTGCAATTAATTTTGCCTAGAGGATCAGGGATCACTAATACTTGGATATTTGAATTGAGTTTAGATGAACATGACATTGATAATTTAAGACCTTTTTTTAAAAAAGATTTTATTTATTTATTTGAGAGCAAGAGTGAGAGAGATCACAGAGTGAGAGGGAAAAGCAGGCTCACTACTGAGCAGAGAGCCCCATGTGGAGCTCGATCCCAGGACTTTGAGATCATGACCTGAGCTGAAGGCAGACAAACAACTGAGCCACCCAGGCACTCCAGTAATTAGAGACCTTTTAAAGGGAGTGGTGGAAAACTGGGTTAAGGGCATTTTAGACATGTGCAAAGTGATAAAGGTGTTAAGAAATGAATGGTATATTTCAAGAATGATAAATAGTCCCCGGTAGCTAGGGATCAAGGCATAAAGGGCAACAAGAATTGAATGATCAGCTGAAGCAAGTTCATATAGGATTCTGACTCTCCTGCATGGAGTTTGGATATTATTCTGTAGGCAGTGAGAAACACTCAACTTTTTAAACTAGAAGAGTGATCTGATCCTGCTTGGGTTTGGAAACATAATCTTGGACAATGTGAGGATTGGTTGAAGACATTGAAACTTAAATGCATGGGACCTGATCATCTGCAAGAATGTCTAGGCGAGAGTCATTAAGAACTAGATTGAAAGGTTCTATAGTCAAAATAATGAACAAAAGGTGAACATGTTAAACAACAAGACTGGAAATCCTAAAACTCTGGCAAATATTTGGATGGGTGATAAGAGAGGAGTGGTAAATTTGAGATGTGACTTAGCTGGAAAGATGAGAAGATGATACTTGACTAACCTAAAGAATACAAAAGAAGATAAGAATGCAGAAGGGACAATACTGAGTTTAGTTTTAGCCATATGGTGTCTGAGGTGCCAGGAGTATATGTTTATTTAAGTGCTCAGTAGAGAGGCTTGTTCTATATTGCTTGTTTGTAGGAATTCTAAATGAAATGATATTTTTTATTGATCCCTGTATTTTTAGAACGTACAATTTCTAATACCTATAATGATTACAGTGTAGCCACAATAATACCTTTTTTGCGTAAGAGTTCACAAAGTTTTTTAAACTCGTGTTTCCATTTAATTCTCACAATAACTATAAGGTCATTGGGACAAGAATTACTATTCTAGACTTTTAGATGAATCAACCAAAGTGAGAAAATGGAAATCACTTATCTAAGGGCAGACAGCTGAATGTATGATGAAGCTGCACAGAACACAAGTCTTTCAAGTGCTTTTCATTTTACTATTTGGTTTTGTAAACAAAGAGACAAGCAGGAAATTCACAAACTCCTTTTGGTTATAGTAATAGCTTGTCATAGAATATACAAAATACTATTTTGGGAAAGTCACTACTTTGTGTGTGTGTGTGTGTGTGTGTGTGTATGTGTGTGAGCATGTATATATGTGTGTGTGTGCATGTATATATATATATATATATATATATATATAGTATGTATATATATGCATGTATAAGTATATATGCACATAAATACATGTAGTTCTTCATTCACTTCAACCAAAATAATACATTTTAACAGACTAAGTGCAGCAGCAGAAATGAGAATGTCTATCAAGATAGATACTGAGATTTTTCAATAATGTAAAACAATGCTACACTTTCCACTATATTGTTTTCTTTGAAAATATACTTACTTTATAAAGACATGAAATTACTTTATTAATGTTATTTTTAAATTTTAATTTAATTTAAATTATTTAGAGAGAGAAAGAGAGAGCGAGTGCAGGGGGATTGAGGTGCAGAGGGAGATGGAGAGAATCCCCAATCTCCAAGCAGATTCTGTGCTGAGCATGGAGCCCCATGAGGGCCCCATCACATGATCCCAAGGTCATGACCTGAGCCAAAATCAGATGCTCAACCAACTGAGCCACGCAGGTGCCCTTATTAATGTTATTTTTAAGAGAACTGATAAATAAATATTTGTACTTTTTTTTTTAAATTTTTTTTTATTCTTATGTTAATCCCCATACATTACATCATTAGTTCTAGATGAATATTTGTACTTTTTTGTTTCAATTTCAAATACAGTAAATCTTGATATTTATCCATGAAAGCAAAAGGTCATTGATGTCCTCAATAATTTTTAAGGGTGTAAAGGAGTCCTGAGACCAAAATATATAAGAACTGTTATAAAATATCAGATAATTTATATGTGGCTGTTGTTTTAATCCTTCATGATAACTTTGTAAGGGCTGAGGCACTATTACATGAGTTCACAGGCTCTAAGCCTTGTTCGAACCCTAACACCACCACTTACTAGCTATGAAATCTAAGCAAGCTATTTAACTCTCCAGGGCCTCAATTTCTTTTAACACGACAATGGTAGTAAGGTACATAGCTGAGCTACTTCCAATTAACCTAAGAGTTATGCCATGACGTTTCAAGGGCATGGTGGTGGAAAAAGTCTACCCCAGGTTCGGGCATTAAAGGGATGCACTTTCTGTAGAGAAAAGTCAGTAAAAACTCTTATTATCACTACACACCTGCAATTCTGGATAATGTCAGTGATGACGTACTCATTCTCTAAAACATCTTTTGTTAGACTAAATTCTTAACGATTGTCTGACCCCAGGGTGGCTGGCTTCAACTGCCCCACTGGCGTACAGACAACTGTAGCTCTTAGATTCACTGAAGAACCCTCCCCGCTCCGAAGTGCCCACAGGATCAGTGGCTAGGGCCTCTGTTTCAACTGTATCCCAGGTGAACCTCTCACTCTGCTCTATTGCACCTCTGCCTTACAGATGTTGCTCCTGAGAGCGCAACCTAACGAACCTTGTGCATGCAAACTGTCTGAGAATCTCTTTCCCAGGGAATTTGGCGTAAGACAAGGAAGTAATCTGTGATCACACCTAGTGAATTTCAGCACCAGAACTCAGACACTGGCAAGTCTGACTGCAGTGCTCCCATAACCACTTAATTACTATCTCATTATATGAACATTCCTTGGTATCCCCAATTACTATAAACAAAATGATGACAACTGTTTCGGTGAGGCAGGGAATCCTAGATTTTCGCTATGGCCTGATGTCCATCCAAGAGTTTTGATCACTAAGGATTAGAGGGACAATTGTAACCTATACTTGGAGTCAGTGACCAGATGCTATTCTGAGTGGCAATCTTCCCATTCTGCAAAAACTCTGAAACAGCCAGGCAGATAGAAAGAGATTGGAATCTTGCCCAGGGAGTAAACGTCAATGTTTCACATTGTCAGCAGACCCCCTTTCCTTGATTTCCCATTTTTTAGCTGTATTCTGAGCACCACTTGCCGGACCCATACTGATTTCCCTGAAGAGACAAAAGAGGCTGTGCTCTTACAGACCCTGGTAGTCTACCAAACCATCAGGTAGGCCTTCAAGATGCATCCTGCAAAAGGCCTGTTTTATTTCTCTTGGTTAAAGTAACATTTTCTAATATTTAAGTAGCAATATTTTACTTTTACACTCCATAAAATCATAAAGAAGAAAAGTTAATACATATAACCACTCCCTAACTGAGCTCTCTTATTTTATTTTCCGTACAATACTTGTCACTACATGCTATTTTTTCAAATTTATCTGCTAATTTGTTTATTGCTTTTCTTGCTCCATGAATGTGAACTTCACGAAAGTAAGAAGTTATCCCATCTTCTTTAAGCTGCTAGAACTAGTGCATGACACACAATGCTCAATTAATGTTTGTTTACTGAATGCGTATCTGGAAAGAAAGGAAGATACCACAAATTAGAGTAGATCTACATTCTAAGAAGCTGGTTAATGTTTGGAGAAAACACCTGCTTTCTTATTTATTTTGTAGTTTCCAATTTTTCATTAATTTTTTACTTTCTGCCAGACATTGTGCCAGGTACTGGAGGTGGCATTTGAGGTGGCAAACAAAATGGATATAATACCTGTCCTGAGAACCTCAGTAGAGCAAAAATCAGTTTACTGTGTAAACCACACTTGTGCTGGATTATTAGAATTTTGAATTTTGGTGGAAATTCTAGTAGCTAATGTATCAATGCTTTTAGGTAACAATGGACTAGGTGACAAAAATCAACATGTATTGAGTGAGTGCAATGCATTATCCACTGTGTTGAGACTTCTAAATTTTAATCCTGAAATGCACTCTGTGACACAGGTATTATTATCCACATTTTTCCAAAGAAAAAAGTTTGACATTCATAGAATATAAGTGACTTGCTTATTCTCACATAGTAAGGGGGAACTGAAATCCTGAAACCCAGGCCTAACTATAAAATCCATGAATTTCCCAGCCACCTTCAACCTACAGAAGGAATTTTAATCTATGAGGAGAGGTAAATTGGGGAAGTCAATTTTTGAAAAAGTCATTCAAATAAATATGTTAGCAACCACTTGATTATCTTTCAACAAGAAGAAAAGATCCTGTTAATTTTTACACCGTAGGTTTTCATGAAAACTATATTAGTGACAAATACTATAAAATAATTATTGCTCTCAGATAGTTTGGGTATTTCTTCAGGTCCTAAGTTTTATTTTATTTATTTTTTGTGCTATTTATTTATTTATGGAGAGAGAGAGAGACAGAGCCTGAGCATGAGTGGGGAGGGGCGGAGATCATGGCCTGAGCAGAAATAGAGTTGGATGCTTAACTGACTGAGCCACCCAGGCACCAGGTGTTAAGTTTTATTGAACAGATATTATTACCTTAATATAGTGTGAAATAAACAAAAATTCCACAAAGAAAGATACACAAATAGTCAATAAACAATGAAAAGGTGGGTGCCTGGGTGGCTCAGACCGTTAAGCATCCAATTCCTGATCGCAGCTCGGGTCTTGATCTCGGGGTTGTGAGTTCAAGCCTCAAACTGGGTTCCATTCTGGACTACTTCAACTAACACAAAACAAACAAACAAACAAAAACAATGAAAAGGCACTCAATATCATTACTCATCAGAAAAATGCAAATTAAAGCTACCATGAGACACCACTACACACACACTGGAATTGTGAAATTAAAAGGAGAAAGAACCTCAAGGTGGGGATAATGTTCTGTATCTTGACAGATATTTTTGTTATACCAGTATATGCACGTACCAAAACTCATCAAATGATATACTTAGAATTTGTATATTTCAGTATGGGTAATTTTACATGAAAAAAGTAAGAGAATATGAACTCTAGTTAATAATATGTACTGAATGCTTAGTAGTGAAGTACGTGCTTGCAACTTACTTTGAACTACATCAAGGGATAAATGGATCGATGAGAAGAACGGATGAATACTTGTTCACTGTACAGTTGTTTCAACTTTTCTGTATGTTTCAATATTTTCATAATAAAATGTTAGAAAAATTTTAGGTCCTCTAATATTAGAATTCTTGCCTAAATTCTGTATCATCAAGCCCTCCTGACTGCCAGGCAAAATTAATCCCCTATTCTTTTATACAACTAAGAGGCATGGGGAATTAGAATAGGAAACAAGGATTATTTGGATCCTTCTCTCATTATATATTTATTGCTTAAATATATTAGCTCAGTTATGAATCGATGTTGTTGTATTTTGAATTATTTATAAGTCAGTCACTATTGTGGCTATTTTAGTGTCCTGTATTATAGTTATATTAATGGGTATTTTCTACCAGGCCACGCACTTTTCGAGGACCAAGCTTGTTTGTATTCATTTTCGTATCTCTTTCCAACATTCAGCACACTGTTTATACACATTTGGTGCCCCCAAATCATTTGTTAAATAGAACTGAATTTTGCTCATCACCATCCATATTTACTTGCTTATGTTTCACTCTTTTCCTTTCTTCATAGATGTTTTTCTATTCAGCCTTTGTAATCTTCTATGACCCTTTCTGAAAATGTAGGGAAATGAATCAGGAGTTTTTGATTAAGATAGTAATTTTAATTGCTCTTAAAGAGTGAAAGGGGTTAAAAAGTACAAATTTCCAGCTATAAATTATGGGGAAGTATTGTACAGCATAGTGACTATAGTTTACAATACTCTGTATCTGAAAGTTGCTAAGAGAGTAAATCTTAAAAGTTTCCGTCACAAGAAAAAAACTTGTAACTATGTATGTTGATGGATTTTAACTAGACTTATTGTGATGATCATTTCACAATATATATAAGTATCACATCACTAAGTTTTACCCTTGAAACTAATATCATGTTATATGTCAATCATATCTAAATAGAAATAATAGAAAAGAAGAAAAAAAATATAATGAACTGATTTTTACTTTATTAAGTTCAATGCCAATGACTTCTGATGTGAATGTAGGTCAATAAAATAGAGCTGAACAAAACAGAGAGTCTGTGGAAGGTACACAGTTAAGAAGATTTGTGTCAATGAAGGAAATAGGCTTGAATAAAATTTATATCCAATGTAGAAAAAAAAAGTAATTTTGAGCTAATTTTGATTGTATTGCCGGAACTCTTGATCACTGCTTGAATTACATACACTATTGTTTCATGTGAGAAATAATAGATGTCCATTATGTTAATGACTTTCCATAAGCTTTTTTTTTTACCTTCCACTACCTGTGGAAGTACTTTATGGACTACCTTCCAAAATATCTGCCTATATATATATATTTTTTTAATTTGACAGAGAGAAAGACAGCCAGAGAGGGAACACAAGCAAGGGGACTGGGCAGAGGGAGAAGCAGGCTTCCGGCAGAGCAGGGAGCCTGATGCGGGGCTCGATCCCAGGGCCCTGGGATCATGACCTGAGCTGAAGGCAGACACTTAACAACTGAGCCACTCAGGCACCCCTATCTGTCTGTATTTTTTTTTTAAAGACTTTATTTATTTATTTGAGAGAGAGAGAATGAGAGAGAGCACATGAGAGGGGGGAGGGTCGGAGGGAGAAGCAGACTCCCTGCAGAGCAGGGAGCCCGATGCGGGACTCGATCCCGGGACTCCAGGATCATGACCTGAGCCGAAGGCAGTCGCTTAACCAACTGAGCCACCCAGGCGCCCTATCTGTCTCTATTTTAAGATTACTTGGAAAAGTGTCTCTTCAGAGCATGGGCTTTAATAAGCACCTGCAGACCTCACTGCATAGGGAACAAATGAAACATCTTCTGGGGGCTGCCAAGAGCGCTCAGTCATTGGTGAGATGATCTTTAACTTCAACAGTGGTAGGTTCAGGAAGTAATTTGTAAATGATAACATAATTTGAGTATTTAGGAAACTACAGTTGTCATAACAGCAATAGAAAGGAACTTCTAATAGCCTATGGTTAAAAAAATCTAAGTAAGAGTAAGAAAATACAGGTGAGAGAATAGAACCTAACTCTGTGTTGTATTAAAGTCAATGTTGAGTGGCTATATATTCTTCCCAATGAGTACCATGTCTGTAGAATACAAGAAAACACAGAACAAGGACTCTGCTCTCCAGGGGCATATGGCAGTGCCTTGGTAGAAAATAGTCACCCATGGAACAAGAAAAAGCATCATGTTCCTATAGTTAGGTATTTTCTGTTTGACACACCTATAACTTTCATAGAAAATATCAGCTTATTGTAAGCTAGAGGTTTAAGGGTGTTTTCAGAAGCTATTTTCAAAGTAAATAAAAGGAAACTCCTATTTCCTTATACCTCATACATTTGTCTCTGAAGAATAGTCTATGGAAAAACTTTATCTGTTCTAGAGAGTAGCCCTGAACTTAACTTAGAAGTTGAGTACCAGGAAAGAATTCACCACAGGAGAAGGGGAAGGAGAAGGAGGAAATGGTAGGACAAGTACATTTTTAGTAGTCAGTTATCAGGAATATTGTTAAAATGGCTTTATTTTCAGGGCCTGAGTGGCTCCATCGGTTAAGCATCTCACTCTTGGTTTCGGCTCAGGTCATGATCTCAGAATTGTGAGATCGAGCCCGGGGTGGGACTCTGCACTGAGCTTGGAGCCTGCTTGATATTCTCTCTCCCTCTGCTCCTCCCTCATGCATGCTCTCTCTCTCCAATAAATAAATAAATAAATAAAATCTTAAAATGCCTTTTTTTCATATAATCCTATAGTCACTTCTCAGTGCCAAATAATAGATGGCAGCTCATCATGTAAATATAAAATCTCAGTAAGGCTAATAGCATATTATTTTCCACCTGTGCAAATTCTAAATCTACTAGGCTGTGTTTATAAAGTGATCTATTAATTATAATAATCTCATAAACATCTATGTAGAATTATTTCTATGAGTCAATGTAAGTGTAGATTAATAAAAATAATTTTAGATTAATATTTACTTTTTAAAAATATTGCAACTATACATATAAATAGACTCTGATACATTGGCTTATTTTCTTATTTAGTATTAGAAAGGCAATACAACATAGTGAATAAGAATGTTGTCTCTGGGAGCACCTGGGTGGCTCAGTCAGTTGGGCATCTGCCTTCGGCTCAGGTATGATTCCAGCATCCTGGGATCTAACCCTACACTGGGCTCTCTGCTCAGCAGGAGTCGGCTTCTCTCCCTCTCTATGCCCTTCACCCTGCTCATGTGCTCTCACTGTCTCTCTCAAATAAATCAATAAAATTTTTAAGAAAAAAAAGAATGTTGTCTCTGTAGCTGCTCTCTCTGGCTGCAAATTTTGACTGGGCACTTAACAGTTGTATTTAAGTGAGTTAACTTACTTATCTCTGGTTTAAGTTCCTTATCTACAATGGAATGTGAATAATATCAATTATTTCATAATTCTGGTGTGAAGACTTAAAATGTATAATACAATAATGTATAATACATATTATAACATAATATATATTCACATATAATATATATTGTTACATAATTATTTATACATTATATCATACTATTATATAAATATATTATTTTATAACAATATACTTGGCATATTATAGTCTATATTCTAAGATATATATACACATACATATATATATTGCCTGGTACATAGTAAATACTTGCTGTTATTACTTATGATAGTACTGTGATTCTAGAAGAACACATATTCAGCTAGAAAATATTAGTTTTTTTTTTACCATCTTATGAAAGCATAATGTATATTATGAAAACACAATATAATTCTGTTCAATACCATCAGGGTTGTTCCAATCCCTCTTGTCTTTGTTTTTAGCAACTTGAATTAATAACATAGCATTAGCCTGCTTTTCAGGTCAATAATTTTAAATACCAGCTATGTGCTAATGACATCCAAATTGAAATCATAAGGATGGTATGGCATAAAATAGATATGTAGACTAACAGAATAGAGTGGAGAGCCCAGGAATAAACCCACAAATATATGGTCAATTAATATCTGACAAGAGAACTAAGAATGCTCAATGGGAAAAAGCTTCTTCAATAAATGGTGCTGGCGAAACTAGATATTTTCATGCAAAATAATGAATTTGGATCCCTACTGTACCCCATACAGAAAAAAAAAAAATCACAAAATATTTTAAAGACCTAAATGTGAGACCAGAAACCAAGATACTTCTAAAATAAAACATAGAGGGGCGCCTGGGTGGCTCAGTCATTAAGTGTCTGCCTTCGGCTCAGGTCATGATCCCAGGGTCCTGGGATTGAGCCCCACATCAGGCTCCCTGCTCTGCGGAAAGCCTGCTTCTCCCTCTCCCTCTCCCGCTGCTTGTGTTCCCTCTCTCGCTGTCTCTCTCTCTGTCAAATAAATAAATAAATAAATAAATAAATAAATAATCTTAAAAACAAAAACAAAAACATAGAGAAAGCACTTTTTTTTT
>NW_027844468.1:0-2144 GCF_054177405.1 Leptonychotes weddellii
TTGTTGACTGTTTCCTTTGCTTTGCAAAAGCTTTTTATCTTGATGAAGTCCCAATAGTTCATTTTTGCCCTTGCTTCCCTTGCCTTTGGCGATGTTTCTAGGAAGAAGTTGCTTCGGCTGAGGTCAAAGAGGTTGCTGCCTGTGTTCTCCTTTAGGATTTTGATGGACTCCTGTCTCACATTGAGGTCCTTCAACCATTTGGAGTCTATTTTTGTGTGTGGTATAAGGAAATGGTCCAGTTTCATTCTTCTGCATGTGGCTATCCAATTTTCCCAACACCATTTGTTGAAGAGACTGTCTTTGTTCCATTGGACATTCTTTCCTGCTTTGTCGAAGATTAGTTGACCATAAAGTTGAGGGTCCATTTCTGGGCTCTCTATTCTGTTCCATTGATCTATGTGTCTGTTTTTGTGCCAGTACCATGCTGGGAACTGAGGTTTCTAAATACAGTCATTTGTAAGGTCAGTTTACTGAAAAAATTTCCCAGAGCCCAACTGCCCCTACTTGTTAATCCTTGATCCTGAAATGCTAAGGGCAATATCCAAGAGAATGAAAATTCCATCATGGCACATCGGGTGGGTCCTATTTATTTATTTATTTATTTTAAAGATTTCATTTACTTATTTGACAGAGAGAGAGCACAAGCAGGGGGAGCAGCAGGCAGAGGGAAAGGGAGAAGCAGGATCTCAGCTGAGCAGGGAGCCCGATGCAGGATTCAATCCCAGGACCCTGGGATCACGACCTGAGCTGAAGGCACCTGCTTAACCAACTGAGCCACCCAGGCGCCCCTATTTATTTATTTATTATTATTATTTTTTTTTTTTTAAGATTTTATTTATTTGACAGAGAAAGACACAGCGAGAGAGGGAACACAAGCAGGGGGAGTGGAAGAGGGAGAAGCAGGCTTCCTGCCGGGCAGGGAGCCCGATGCGGGGCTCGATCTCAGGACCCTGGGATCATGACCTGAGCCGAAGGCAGACGCTCAACGACTGAGCCACCCAGGTGCCCCCCTATTTATTTATTTTTAAAGTAAACTCTGTGCCCAACGTCAGTCTTGAATTCATGACCCGGAGATCAAGAGTCACATGCTCTACCAACTGAGCCAGCCAGATGCCCCTGCAAGTGGGGCCCTATTTTTAATAACCACCCACCATAATAACAAAAGATATAATTATTTTACAGTAATACGCATACATATAATTGGTCACTTTTTTTTAAGATTTTATTTATTTGCTAGAGAGAGTGAGCACATGCACACATGCACACCTAGCCGGGGGAGCGGCAGGCAGAGGGAGAAGCAGGCTCCCTACTGAGCAGGGAGCCCCATGAGACTTAACACCCAGGACCCTGGGATCATGACCTGAGCCAAAGACAGACGCTTAACCAACTGAGACACCAGGCGTCCCTGGTCATTATTTTTTTTCTGGTCATGTAAAGACTTCCAAACCAATGCTGAGAAGCACTACATAAAACAAACTATAGAAATAACAGGGTCAAAACTTCGTTCTTAGTTCCTAGAAATAAGAATCAAGTCATTTAAAGTCCTTGTGAAGAGTTTTGTTTAATGATAAGCTTGTAAGGAGGTCTTTATGTGCATATGTGGAGGCAGGAGGTAATAAATATCTGTACTGTCAGGCTCAATTTTGCTGTGAACCTAAAACTGCTCTAGTAAATAAAGTCTCCATTTGTAAACCCAGCCCTTTGATAATATCAATGCCAATTTCTTTTCTAAGAAATATAATTATACACTTGAGTTCACTTTCTAGCTTTCCTACTTCAAAAGTCAATTCTCACATCTATTAATCCCCAGAATAAACCTCCTTCCAAAGATACTGGCTCTAGAAATAAGTCAATCAGAGAAAGACAGGTATCATATGACCTCACTGATATGAGGAATTCTTAATCTCAGGAAACAAACTGAGGGTTGCTGGAGTGGTAGGGGGTGGCAGGGATGGGGTGGCTGGGTGATGGACATTGGGGGAGGGTATGTGCTATGGTGAGCACTGTGAAGTGTGCAGGACTGTTGAATCACAGATCTGTACCTCTGAAGCAAATAATACATTATATGTTAAAAAAAAGAAGATGACGACAATAGCAGGAGGGGAAGAATGAAGGGGGGGAAGCGGAGGGGGAGACAAACCATG
>NW_027844469.1:0-264 GCF_054177405.1 Leptonychotes weddellii
GAGAGACTATGGACTCTGAGAAACAAACTGAGGGTTTTAGAGGGGAGAGGGGTGGGAGGGTGGGTTAGCCCGGTGATGGGTATCAAGGAGGGCATGTACTGCCTGGAGCACTGTGTGTTATATGCAAACAATGAATCATGGAACACTACATCCAAAACTAATGATGTACTCTATGGTGACTAACATAATAAAATAAAATAAAATAAAATAAAGCATTCTTATTTCAAACATAAAAAAAGATATGTCTCCTCTGGCAAGGGAAAC
>NW_027844470.1:0-264 GCF_054177405.1 Leptonychotes weddellii
AAAATGAAGAAAATAATCCCATTTACAATTGCATCAAATACAATATACTTATGAATAAATAAAATCTAGGAATAAATTTAACCAGGTAGGTAAAATATCTGTACACTGACAACTTTAAGCCATTAATGAGAGAAACTGAGAAAAATAAAGATATTTTGTGATCATAATCAGAAGGAATTCATATTGTTAAAATGTTCCTACTACCCAAAGCAATCTACAGATTCAGTGTAATCCCTATCAAAATCCCAATGGCATTTTTCCCAG
>NW_027844471.1:0-264 GCF_054177405.1 Leptonychotes weddellii
CTCCTAGCTAGAGACCAAAATGAATAAAGAACTGGGTGTCAGAAACCAGGGACTCAGGGCACCTGGGTGGCTCAGTTGGTTAAGCGACTGCCTTCGGCTCAGGTCATGATCCCGGAGTCCTGGGATCGAGTCCCGCATCGGGCTCCCTGCTCAGCGGGGAGTCTGCTTCTCCCTCTGCCCCTCCTGCCTCTCATGCTCTATCTCATTCTCTCTCTCAAATAAATAAAATCTTTAAAAAAAAAAAAAAAGAAACCAGGGACTCAA
>NW_027844472.1:0-264 GCF_054177405.1 Leptonychotes weddellii
ACCGTGTGTTTCCCATGACTACTGGCCTCAGGGCCACATCTCCCCCATCTTCCTTTGCTGAGCCAGGAGCCAGATGCATTCTGGGAAAAGGCCCGGCCCCCTCCTCACGGTCACCCTGGGGATCAGGGTGGGTGCTGTGTCAGAGGGTCACAGGCCACCCTCCCGAGAGCATCTGGCAGCAGACAGGAAGCATGGGGAGCTGTGGCCGTTTGCCCCTGCCGGTTTGGGGGTCCTCCTGCCGGGAATCTTACTATGGAGCAGGAA
>NW_027844473.1:0-264 GCF_054177405.1 Leptonychotes weddellii
GGCAGCGAGGGAGAGGCTGTGCGGACATCTGCGAGAACAAGTGCTCCAGGTAGGAGGGACAGCATATGCAAAGACCCTGCGGCTAGCGTGCTCTGCCACATTCATGGAGCAGAAGGCGACACGTGTGGCTGGAGAAGGTAAGGGAGAGTCAGGAGGGAAACATGGTGTAGGGTCTTCCAGCCTATTGTAAGGGCTGCCTTTTCCCTGGAGTGAGATGGAGCTTCTAGAGGAATTTGTGCAGAGACAGTAACAAGATCCATCTTA
>NW_027844474.1:0-264 GCF_054177405.1 Leptonychotes weddellii
TCCCTCTGTCCCTTGCCCCTGCCCCTACTCATGCTCATGCTCTCTCTCTTGCTCGCTCTCAAATAAATAAATAAAATTTTAAATAGTCTAAAAAAATAAACACAAAATGAAAATAAACAAACAAATGTCAATGTGCCCTAAATTCATCAGTGTTTGTGATTCTACTGCATGCCAAGAACCCATCCTGAGGCGATAATTAAGATTTTATCTACAAATGGAAGTGGGGGGATGGGAATAGGTGGTCGTGTCAACATTTCACCAAAA
>NW_027844475.1:0-264 GCF_054177405.1 Leptonychotes weddellii
GCTTTTAAAATGTGTTCCTAAATTGTTCTCCAATAGGGTTATATCTTAGTTTGCTTATGTTCATGTAACCTCACTAATTACAAGCGACAGAAATACATCTAGTTCAGGGCGCCTGGGTGGCTCAGTTGGTTAAGTGACTGCCTTCGGCTCAGGTCATGATCCTGGAGTCCCACATCACGCTCCCTGCTCAGCAGGGAGTCTGCTTCTCCCTCTGACCCTCCTCCCTCTCATGCTCTCTGTCTCTCATTCTCTCTCTCGCAAATA
>NW_027844476.1:0-264 GCF_054177405.1 Leptonychotes weddellii
GGGAGACTCCCCCAATCTACCACTTGTTGGGTGCCTGCTCAAAGAGCAGGGGCCCGACTGTGCCACAGATCACGGTTTATGGCAACCCCAAGCTGTGAGCCCACTCCTTGGCTCCTGGGAGCTCTGCCACACTCAGTCACCCCTGGTCTTTCTGTGACCCCGAGGGTCCTGAGACCACACTGTCCCAGTGAGGGTTCCACACCCACCCCCCCACCCCTTGCTTAGCCACTGGAGTGACATCCCTCAGTGGAGCAGACTTCTAAA
>NW_027844477.1:0-264 GCF_054177405.1 Leptonychotes weddellii
AGTGCCCACTGCTTGTCCTTGTGAGCTGAACTCAAGAAGGACGTTCCTTGTCACTGCTTTATGGCTTCAGTGGGCTTTTCCAGAGATCTAATTCTTACCTCCCTTTCTGCCAGAATTGGCTGTGAGACCTGGCAGACATTACACCTCTCTGGGCGTCAGTGTCCTCTAAGGAATGAGGACGTTGGTTAGATGAGCCAGCAGCTTCTCCAGTCTCTGATGGCTCTCCCCTGGAGGCTGGCAGACCACTGTCTGTCCCCATGCTGA
>NW_027844478.1:0-264 GCF_054177405.1 Leptonychotes weddellii
AACATAGTGTTTGTGGAATTCCTCTGTTGTGCATAACTACAGGGTTTTTGTTTTGGGGGTGTGTTTTTTTTTTTTTCATGTTTACTGATAACTGCTTAGTGTTCTCTTAAAACAATATCATGATTTTATTTACCCATTTTAATGTTTGTGAACATGAGGATTTTTTCTAGTTTTATCTATGTGGAAAAGTATTTTTTTTAAAAGATTTTATTTATTTATTTGAGAGAGAGAGAGAATGAGAGAGAGCACATGAGAGAGGAGAGG
>NW_027844479.1:0-2144 GCF_054177405.1 Leptonychotes weddellii
TATATATTCTCTTTCTTATAAACTCATATGTTTCCATGGCCATATCTCTCACTTCTCTGAGGCTAGCGCCATTTAAGTGGCACATCCTAAAAGAGACCTCCCCGTCCCTTCATTCAAAAATCACAGCTGGGGCGCCTGGGTGGCTCAGTTGGTTAAGCGACTGCCTTTGGCTCAGGTCATGATCCTGGAGTCCCTGGATCGAGTCCCGCCTCGGGCTCCCTGCTCGGCAGGGAGTCTGCTTCTCCCTCTGACCCTCCCCCCTCTCATGTGCTCTCTCTCATTCTCTCTCTCTCAAATAAATAAATAAAATCTTTAAAAAAAAAACAAAAACAAAAACAAAAACAAAAAAGAATAGAAAACAGGTTTAATTCTTGAGCAGCTCCTATGGATAAGAGGTTTGTAAGGCCTGATAGATTTATCTAGCTGCAAGGCTAAATGGAAGGCATTCAGGGTCTTAGACTCTACCCTACCTGAAGTAAGACCAAGAAGGAGCAGAGAAGCAAGAGAGAATAGTGACTCAGATGTCAAAAGAAAAGTGTTTCAAAGAAGAAGATTTACTTTGTCAATGCCGATGATAAATCAAATTCACTACTGGCTCTAACAATATGGAAGCCATTAGTCTCCTTCATCAAAGGGAAAAACAAGGACTTTTAATAGACTGAGGGAGCTGGAGTGGTTTCAAGAGAGAATGAGGGAAAGAAATAAGATATAATGAGTAAAAACAACTCTTTCTCAATATGTTGTTATGAAGGGGATTAGAGAAAGGGAACAAGAGCTAGAGGGAAATGTGGGTTCGAGAGAGGTTTTTTTAAAAGATGGGAAATATTATAACATCTTTGTGTCCTTATGGGAGTGATGCAGTTGAGAGGGGAAAATGTATAGTATTTTAAGGGGAGGATCAGGTGTACAAGTAGAGGAGGAGTCAGCCTTAGGAATAAACCAAAGTTCATTTTTAAAGCACCAGGAAGGAAAGCAAATACACATCCACTGGCAAATGTGTTGGTACAAATATGTGACTGCTTCTGTTTCCTCAGTGAAGTAAAGCAAAGTCATGATCACAGAGTGATAACAGGGAGGAAAATGTTAAAGTTTTGGGAAAAAGAAATTTTAAATAATCATCTAGGGAAGAAGGAGTAAATGGATTATTAAAATGTAATCTATCCATTTAAGCACGTATTTCTCCTGCCACTAGAAGCACTTAGAGATCAAAAATGGTACCTTACTCAGCTTTACATCTTAACAGCTCCTAGCATGGGAACCTGTACTCTTCATTATTAGTTTTCTATAATTTTACTTTCATTTCCTTTAATATTCAAATAAAATCCAATTGGCTTAATGTTTTGCTAGTACTTTTAACTTTTTAAATTTAGTAAGAGAAACTTACAAGAAACACAGCTAAAGCACTAGCATAAAAAGACACCATCACTACCTACTTACCCAAATCAGGTTTGAAATCCACAGAAATAATTGCTAATTTCAAGAGGATCTTGCCAATTAAAACCCATTTTCTTAATATCTTAATATGATGGATTCTCTTTATTAAGAAATCCTTTAAGACTAATGGGTTTATACATAAATATAATATGAAATTTACCTAAGTGGTAATTAAATTGTTTTTCTCATTAGTTCAAATATGTGTTATAATTCAAAACTGCTCAAAGAGAAATGAAGCAGAAACCAAAACTTATACAGAAAAAACATAAATTACACATTTTAAAACATTTGCAATTACAAGAAAAAAAGACAATCTTCTAAAGTCATCTCTAAATTTTAAAGAACTATTTATAATGATTTGAATGTAATTAAAGTCTAAATGTGTACTGCTGTAATTTACCAAATGGGATTATTTTTAATACTGCTAATTTCCAACTGGTTAACTACAACAATTTAATGAATATTAAAGCCACTGAAACAATTTAAGGTTACTGCCTGATTCTTCCCTCTTACCCAGTAAGAATATCAACAAATTTCTACTTTAAATTTAATATTAAAAAAATTTGCAGAGATCTTGCCATTTGCAACGACATGGATGGAACTGGAGGGTGTTATGCTGAGCAAAATAAGTCAATCAGAGAAAGACATGTATCATATGACCTCACTGATATGAGGAATTCTTAATCTCAGGAAACAAACTGAGGGTTGCT
>NW_027844480.1:0-264 GCF_054177405.1 Leptonychotes weddellii
CTTCAGGGAAACCAGCCTCTTGCCTCTGTGGTACCCAGTGAGGATGATCAGAATGGTCCCAGGAGTGATACTTGCTCACAGTTTTCTCACGTGCTGCCTGCCAGGTTTTTTACTGTGCCTCAGCACACAGTGCATCTTTCAAGGTGCATCTTCAGTTGGATGATACCTAGGCACTTTATGAAGTTTAACCACTTGGGTACCACCGTTCTTGTCACCACCAACTGGTTTAGTGACAGTAGCAAGAACCTTCTCTTTTTCTTCTCA
>NW_027844481.1:0-264 GCF_054177405.1 Leptonychotes weddellii
ACACACACACACACACACACACACACTTACTTCATGACCTGGCCTGAGCCTCCCTCTTTCCTGAGTCCTGCCATTCCTCTCTCTCTCTCTCTCTCTCTCACACACACACACACACACACACACACACACACTTCATGACCTGGCCTGAGCCTCCCTCTTTCCTCACGAGTCCTGCCATTCCTCTCCCCACCTCCTCAGGCACATCCAGGATGCTCTCACCCATCAGCACACGTTCTTCCCTCAGGCCAAATGTCCTTCCCCACC
>NW_027844482.1:0-264 GCF_054177405.1 Leptonychotes weddellii
GGGACTCCAGGATCATGACCTGAGCCGAAGGCAGTCGCTTAACCAACTGAGCCACCCAGGCGCCCCCCCATCATTAACTTTTTAAGTAACCCATTTCCCTTCATGTGTTTTAGAGTTCTATTGTCAGGCTATTCATATTTAGGCTTTTTTATATGTGCTGATGAATTGATCCCTTTATCAATATGAATGCCATTCTTTAAATAACATTCCTTATCATAAACTCTATTCTGTCTGATATAAATACAGACACCCTAGCTTTAAAAA
>NW_027844483.1:0-264 GCF_054177405.1 Leptonychotes weddellii
TAGACGTCTAACAACTGAGCCACCCAGGCGCCCCAAAAATCCCCAAATTTAATACAAACAGAAACAAATGAACCAAAGCATTCTTTTTTTTTTTTTTTAAAGATTTTATTTATTTGACAGAGAGAGACACAGTGAGAGAGGGAACACAAGCAAGGGGGAGTGGGAGAGGGAGAAGCAGGCTTCCCGTGGAGCAGGGAGCCCGATGTGGGACTCGATCCCAGGACCCTGGGACCATGACCTGAGCCGAAGGCAGTTGCTTAACAA
>NW_027844484.1:0-264 GCF_054177405.1 Leptonychotes weddellii
GGGCGCCTGGGTGGCTCAGTCGGTTAAGCGGCTGCCTTCGGCTCAGGTCATGATCCTGGAGTCCTGGGATCGAGTCCCACGTCAGGCTCCCTGCTCAGCAGGGAGTCTGCTTCTCCCTCTGACTCTCCTCCCTCTCATGCTCTCTGTCTCTCATTCTCTCTCTCGCAAATAAATAAAATCTTTAAAAAAAAAAAAAAAAGAAGAGGAATTACATATTAAAATGAAAGGTTTTAGAAACCTGGAAGTGGTTTACAAATGGACGAA
>NW_027844485.1:0-264 GCF_054177405.1 Leptonychotes weddellii
GTAAGATAGAATGTACTACTTTTTATGAATTACTCATCAAAGTGTCATTTAGTGTATGTTCATTAGATCAGAATTACCTTTATTGCACACATCTTATCACACTTTTTTTATACTTGCAATAAGTTCCACTGTTACTCACTTGCAATTATTTTTTTTTTTAATATTCTGTCTTCCTTACTAGGTTGTTGGTTCTTGATTGGCAAACTACATATTTAATTTTTTGTGGAATGAGTAAACAACAGATGCTTGCATATAAGTGGAATA
>NW_027844486.1:0-264 GCF_054177405.1 Leptonychotes weddellii
AAAATAGAAATTAGAGATTGTCATTGTTGCAGAATTTTATGAAAGTAATATAAATGGCGAGGTAACTTTTTTTTTTTTTTTAAAGATTTTATTTATTTATTTGAGACAGAGAGAATGAGAGAGAGAGAGCACATGAGAGGGGGGAGGGTCAGAGGCAGAAGCAGGCTCCCTGCCGAGCAGGGAGCCCGATGCGGGACTCAATCCAGGGACTCCAGGATCATGACCTGAGCCGAAGGCAGTCGCTTAACCAACTGAGCCACCCAG
>NW_027844487.1:0-264 GCF_054177405.1 Leptonychotes weddellii
TATGGATAGAATCATAATCACTGAATTTGGGAAACCGTATGTCCTGATTTCCTGAGAAATTTCTAATTTACACCTGTTGCTCCAGTATAATGATAAATAGTATTCTCTTTCACTCAAAATTATCTCAGTTTGGGTGATAAACATAGGTATGGTAGATATTTACTGAATCAAACAAGTTTCTCCTTATTACAAGGTGATGCTGACTATTGATGATTAAGTAGGCTGATATGTGACATGACTCCTTCCCACTGAAAATATATTTAA
>NW_027844488.1:0-264 GCF_054177405.1 Leptonychotes weddellii
AACACTTCATCTAGAACTAATGATGTAATGTATGGGGATTAACATAAGAATAAAAAAAAAAAGTTAAAAAAAAAAAAAGAAATTTGTATTGGAAATATTTTAGAATCAGTGTAGTAATATCACAGTTATTTAGGTGAAGTCTCCATTCTAATTGTATATTATTAGCCTATCTAAAAATATTACTTTCTTTAATCAACTATTTTATAATTTTAGTTAACAGAGTCAGACTCTATGAAAGCTTGCTTATCTTACTGTATACATCAT
>NW_027844489.1:0-264 GCF_054177405.1 Leptonychotes weddellii
AGTATAAAGCACCAGGTGTTCCGTCCACTCTCATCTTGGCGGAGTATACCATGTTGCAATGCCTGTAAGCTTTCCTGACTGACAGTGTCCTACCATGTGGCCACCTAGGTGACCTCGAATAGGGTGTTACTCCTCTAATTGTACTTCCCATTGCATTCTCTTCAGTTTTACTGTTGTTCTTTCACATAAACCTTTTTTTAAAAATTTTTTATTGTTATGTTAATCCCCATACATTACATCAGTTTTAGATGTAGTGTTCCATGA
>NW_027844490.1:0-2143 GCF_054177405.1 Leptonychotes weddellii
ACAGTTGGGCAAAATCATCAAATACAAAGACTATTTCATAAAAAAGTGTTGAATATCTCATGCATTTATTGAATATTGTACTGAAAGTGAAAAACACAATGGTTCTAAGTGTACTGGTGGTTTACCCACGCGATTGCACGGCTGACTGGGAGCTTGACTCGCTGCTCTGCCCAGCATCAGGACAGAGCATCATACTGCAATATCACTAGCCCAGGAAAAGATCCAAACTCAAAATTCAGAGGCCACCTTCTACCGAATGCATACTGCTTTCACACCAGTATAAAGTGGAAGAATCCAAAGTTGAACCACTGTAAGCTGGGGGCCATCTCTACTCCCCTTCTCTCCTATTCCTCTTGGCCACTTGGATGATGCCAGGGCACACTTAAAGCAACATACTGACAAAAGAACGCACCCGGATCCCTGAATAAATAGGTGGTACAGAGTACCCCTGCTGACCCACATTAACCATGTCATAAATGAGAAAAAAACTCTTATTCATTTAACTGACCTAGAATTGGGAGTTTATCTTTTACAGCAAGATAGCATTAACTTAGCCTAACTTGTATATCAGAGGAATAGCAAGATCATGCAACTTCCTCAGTCATGAGGCTAGTGAGTGGCCAAGCATTGAGAGCTTGTCTCTTACTCAGTATACCACCTCCCAACCCTAATAAAGACGAAGAGTGCCACGGGGTGGAAAGACAAGGGAAACAACTGGGAGTGCTCCATGACCAACCAAGACTCCAGGAAGGCCACAAAAGAAGCTGTCCATGGAATTTCAGACAGGTGATCCCCTGGTAGTCTGTGAGTTGCCATGAAACCCATTGCCAGGGCACCCACCTGCCAGACTCTCAGCCACCTACCTGTGTAGGTGCTTTTGGAGAGGCCTCTCTTCACTGTCCATAGTTCCTGCCCATGTTCCACTAGGTAGGTCAGCTCTGGTTTGGGAACAGGATACCCTGTGCATGAAGAAAGAAATGGGGCATGGGTATGTAGGTAAGGACAAAAGGAAAAGTCTCAAGTATACAGGAGTATACACCTTTCACATGCCACCATGAAACTCCAGAAAGGAAATGACTCCTTCCAGAAGGTGTGCCCTAATGAAGCCAGTAGGATTCCACCTCCCCGTGGATCAGAACTACCTGGAGATGTCTGTTAAACCAAATGTGAGTTAAACCAAATCTCTGGGCATAAGGACAGAGCACAGGGAGTCTGTAAAGCTCCCCAGGTGATTCTGGTGCCCAAGGATGGCTAAAAAACACTGGACTGAATCAACTGTTGAATGGCATCTACTGATAGTTGTCCGAGGTGGGCCTTGACCTAAAACCGCTACCCATTCTGAAGAAAAAGCCTTTAATCCAAGTTGGGAAGACAGAGCTGAAGGTGGGGACCTGCTGCCCTACTTGCCGCTGTAGCATCCCATGGTGACTTTGAGGATACTGGCCTGATGGCCTGGACCAAGGACAGAAAGTGAACAGACACGCGTGGGTTGGCACCTACCAGGCCAGGAGCCAGCATCACCTCAGGGCTTCTCATCAGGTGAAGTCATTACATTTTTCAGGGGTGAAATCAGTATGAGGAGGTTTTCTGGTACATGCGCTCAAACGTATTTTGCCAAATGTGAAGGCTTAAAGACAGGAGGACTCTGGAGAGAATCCAGTGACTAAGGCACCACGACCCACAGAAACTCCTAGAAAATCCTATACTGCAGGCCAGAATGCATCCAGTTGTCCTGCAGCAAATGTTCACTGATGTTTGCTAGATGCCTGGAACTGAGCCCCATGATGGGACAGTGTCAAAGTTAAATCAGACCTTCCTTCATCTCTGTCATGGAACTGAGCTCCCTGTCCCCACAGGGACTTGGCTCCTGTTGGTCCCTCCACCTGGAATACTATTCCCCACGCATCTCCTTTCAACAACTAATCACAATGGTCACAAGCTAACACCATTTACTGCATTGATGACTGACCTCCCGGGAGAGACAATGTGGACACAAGGCTGGGAGAGCCCAGGTGACCATGGTGACCATTTGGACATCTGGGAAAAGAGAGACCTCAGGCCTCCATTCAGTTCATATACAGACCAATTTCTGGGTAAATTGGCCATTTAAATTTCTGTGGGAGAATAGTTGGGACTGACTGAT
>NW_027844491.1:0-264 GCF_054177405.1 Leptonychotes weddellii
GCTTGGGCCTCCTTGACCTGCATTTCCAGTCAGAAGCCTTTGGAGAAGCTTCTGGCCAGGCAGTGAATGTTCTTCCCCTCCCCACGGACAAGAGTGACAAGAACAATTTCACAACACACAGGTGAGGCAGAGAAAAAGCATTTCCTTCTCCTCACTTGGCCCAGCCCCCCATTTGCAAGCCCCAAGCAGTACCACTTGATGTATAAAAAGCTTTCTTTGGCCCACAAGTGCCAATGTTCTAGTGAGAGACAGACTCTTTATAAA
>NW_027844492.1:0-264 GCF_054177405.1 Leptonychotes weddellii
CTTAATAAATGCACACCTTCAACATGTAGAAATTATACAATGTATGTATGTGAAATTTTCTCTAGGATGCACACACATATGAATGTATGTATATTTATATATGTATACATACATAGGTGCATCTGCATATATATTACTATGTGTGTATACACATATGCATGTGGAAATAGGCATTCACCCATGTACATCTATACTCCAGAGACATTCTTTCATAAACACACATGTGTGCACTCATACATATACAGTCACACATACAAAGGAACA
>NW_027844493.1:0-264 GCF_054177405.1 Leptonychotes weddellii
GGGCGCCTGGGTGGCTCAGTCGGTTAAGCGGCTGCCTTCGGCTCAGGTCATGATCCTGGAGTCCTGGGATCGAGTCCCACGTCAGGCTCCCTGCTCAGCAGGGAGTCTGCTTCTCCCTCTGACTCTCCTCCCTCTCATGCTCTCTGTCTCTCATTCTCTCTCTCGCAAATAAATAAAATCTTTAAAAAAAAAAAAAAAAAGAAGAGGAATTACATATTAAAATGAAAGGTTTTAGAAACCTGGAAGTGGTTTACAAATGGACGA
>NW_027844494.1:0-264 GCF_054177405.1 Leptonychotes weddellii
TATGGATAGAATCATAATCACTGAATTTGGGAAACCGTATGTCCTGATTTCCTGAGAAATTTCTGATTTACACCTGTTGCTCCAGTATAATGATAAATAGTATTCTCTTTCACTCAAAATTATCTCAGTTTGGGTGATAAACATAGGTATGGTAGATATTTACTGAATCAAACAAGTTTCTCCTTATTACAAGGTGATGCTGACTATTGATGATTAAGTAGGCTGATATGTGACATGACTCCTTCCCACTGAAAATATATTTAA
>NW_027844495.1:0-264 GCF_054177405.1 Leptonychotes weddellii
CCTCATAGGCCTCGCTGGGCTGGGGGCTTCCAGGCCTGGTGAAGGCTTGTGGGTGGGTGGTCCTTACCTCCAGGGCAGGTGGGGGCATGGTGGGAACCCCAGGGTCTTTCAGGGCCAGGTGTACGCTGAGCACACACATAAGCAGGCCAGATGCCCTCGGATGCAGTGAGAGCCTGAAGACAAGAGGGGTGGGTGGGGCATGGGTCCGTGGGGGCTCAAGACACCCCCCCCGACTCCCAGGTGCCCACCTCCCTCCCTGCTCCA
>NW_027844496.1:0-264 GCF_054177405.1 Leptonychotes weddellii
AGTATAAAGCACCAGGTGTTCCGTCCACTCTCATCTTGGCGGAGTATACCATGTTGCAATGCCTATAAGCTTTCCTGACTGACAGTGTCCTACCATGTGGCCACCTAGGTGACCTCGAATAGGGTGTTACTCCTCTAATTGTACTTCCCATTGCATTCTCTTCAGTTTTACTGTTGTTCTTTCACATAAACCTTTTTTTAAAAATTTTTTATTGTTATGTTAATCCCCATACATTACATCAGTTTTAGATGTAGTGTTCCATGA
>NW_027844497.1:0-264 GCF_054177405.1 Leptonychotes weddellii
CTTCCTAAATCAACTTCTCCCAAAGACTTCTCCATGTAATTAAATGGCACCACCCTTACCCCAGTTACAGAGTCCAAAAATCTGATCATCTTCCTTAGTTTCTCCTTTCTCTGACGTCTTTTATATAATCCATTTAGCAAGTCCTGACACAGCTATGTTAGAATTATACTACAAACTCAATCAATTCTTACCAAATCTATGGCTAACACATAAGCCAACCCCAATCATGTCTCCCCTAGACTACCACAGAAGACCTTTAATGGA
>NW_027844498.1:0-264 GCF_054177405.1 Leptonychotes weddellii
ACTACACTGTATGTTAACTAACCAGAATTTAAATAAAAATTAAAGAAAATTTTTTAAAAATTAAAATTCCAATGAGTTACTGTTTTTTCACCCACTGGATTGGCAAAGATTTTGAAAGACTAATAACACATTGTAGCGAAGAGTGTGGAAAAATATACACCTTCATACATTGCTGTAGGCAATACAGAATAGCACTTTTTTTTTTTTGGTTTCTTTTTTTTTTTTTATTCTTATGTTAATCCCCATACATTACATCATTAGTTC
>NW_027844499.1:0-264 GCF_054177405.1 Leptonychotes weddellii
ACAAAGAAGGAATGAAAGATATAAATAAGAATTTCCTATTTAATGCACGGCCAACAGCTTATTTTAAAAGATATATTCCTATTCACCTATTATCATTCTCCTTGAATTTGACTATATTGTTAAAAAAAATCAACATATTCTTTCACAGACCTGTACCTCTGAAACAAATAATACATTATATGTTAAAAAAAAAAAAAAAGAAGAAGAAGAAGATAACAGGAGGGGGAGAATGAATGGGGGGAAATTGAGGGGGAGATGAACCAT
>NW_027844500.1:0-264 GCF_054177405.1 Leptonychotes weddellii
CCTCCCCCCTCTCATGTGCTCGCTCTCTCTCATTCTCTCTGTCTCAAATAAATAAATTTTAAAAATCTTAAAAAAAAAATTAAAAAAAAAAAAGATTTTATTTATTTGAGAGAGAGAGCAAGTGCATGTGTGCGCAAGAGAGAGCAAGCATGAGTGGGGGAGGGCAAAAGGAGAGGGAGAGGCAGACTCCCTGCTGAGCACAGAGCCTGATGCAATTCGGGGCTTGATCCCAGGACCCTGAGATCATGACCTGAGCCAAAGGCA
>NW_027844501.1:0-2143 GCF_054177405.1 Leptonychotes weddellii
GTAGCGCGCCTGCACGACCCACTAGGGCGTATTGGTTATACGTCTGGGCTCCAGTGTCTCCAGTTTCGCACTGGATTCGGGGCCCTCTCTGCTACTGAGTCCTTTGTGACCCTAGACCAGCTCCCTCCTCCACATTTTACAGATGAGGAAGGTAAGGTGCAGAGAGACTGGGGAGTGCGGCGAATTCACATAGCTGCGAAGTGGCTTGGCTGACCCTCCTGTAACTGAAAGACAAGTATCTACTTCATAGGTTTACTGTGGGGACCAAATAAGAAAAGAGAGTATCACAGCTGTGCCTGGCACATAGGAACTGCTCCAGAAGCCATCGTTATTATTATCAATCCAACCTGTCCATTTTCTGGGGAAAGAGACTGGGGCCCAGAGAGGGCAACGCCTCTGGCCGGGCGTCACGTGGCCGGGCCTCTGCGTTTCCCCGCCTGCAAGGACTTAAGGCCACAAGGTGCCAGAGGATGCGATATTAGCAGCAGATGAGGAAAAAAGGCTGAGTAGAGAGGTCAACAGTGGATTATCCTAGGGAGTGTAGTTTGAAAACGCGTGTTTCACATTACACGTTTTAAATGGAAATTCTTTTTAAAAACCCTGGGTGTTTCCAACATCCTATCTCCATTAAGCAAAGCGAGATGGAATCTTCTGGGCCGGGTGGTGAAGACCTTAAAAGGGTTAAGAAATCCTGCTGTCTGTCCGAGGAGGGAGGAGGAGGAGAGAGAAATTGACCCCTGGGGACTCCCCAGGTTTCCTGCGGCATCTGCCAAGTCCCCACCTTCCTGCAGGGGTGTGGCGTCTGCCGACCTGATCCTCCTCGATGCTGGGCCCCTGGCCAGCGCGGGAGAGGACAGCATGCTAGGCTCAGGCTGGGTCCGTGCCAACCATGGAGAGGGACCCCTGCACCCCACAGGCTCCACACTGATGGCACAGCGGACCGGGAGCCCTCCCATGGCCATGGGACCAGCTCGCTTGAGTCTCTGTCCTCTCCTCGGGTTGCATTTATCACAATTCCCTGGACACCCGCGGGTTCTTTTCTTCCTCTCATCATTGGGCGTCTAATTTCCACAGCCCTTTTGTGTTGGCAGGCTTTTGCGTGGTCATTTGCCCTGCCGTTCCCCCCTGCTGCCCTGCCCTGCCCTGCCTGGCCGGCCTCCATCCCTCCGGCTGAGCAAACACTGTAGCCTGCGCCCGAGGCCTCCGTGCCCGCCTGGGCTAGGCCCTCTGGGGAGTACGGGAGGATGCCCCATCCCCTGCTCTCTGATGATCCTTAGGCTCAGGGACCAGGGAGCCAGCTCTGGGTGCTGGGGAGACAGGGCCCAGCCCTCTAGGAGCTGCAGGGCATTCAGCCAAGAGCTCACGGAGCAGAAGGGGGTGGGGGGGACGTACATGGAAAGTTCATCAGGCACACACAAACATGAGCTCAAATGGAGCTGAAACCTCTGCGCCCAGAGGGAAGGTGAATTAGGGGTGAAGGAGCCACCCCTGTATTCCCACCTCAGAGGAGCTGGTCCCCTGCACAATTGAGCTGCACCCCCACCTTGGGTGGGGAGGGCGGGGTGATACATTCCGTTGCTTGGCCAAGTCTGTCACCTCCCATTGCAAAGGCCCCACCTCACCAAATTTTTCTTGAGACCCAAATACTCCCTGTTCCTTTAGGGAGGGGGAAAAAAGGGGGCCTCTTCTGGGAGAATCTTTGCTCTAATAGGTATAGCAGACCTTGGCTGGAAACATGATCTGTGTGAGGGACCATTTCCCTGCACCCTGGCAATCCACCACGTTAGTCAGACCTGGCTACGAAGCTGGGCTGGGGGGGCTGGGGAGCCAGGCTGAGTTGAATGTTCTTCTTGTTCTCTCTCTCATCAATCTCTACACACACACACAGCTCTCATCGGAGACAGAGATTTGAAAAAGCACCTCCTGTATTCATCGCTCGTTATTCAGGATAAAAGGCATGCAAGATGCAAAGCTAGACACACCCAGAAGGTGGAAGGGGGAGCGGGGCCATTTGCATTTACACGTGTGGCTCTAACCCTAGCCCTGGAAAGCAGAATAGCAGGGTGGTCTAGGTATTCAAAAGGCAATCCGGGGTGATTAGCTACTGAATCCTTTATTCCTGGCATTCCTGAATCGCGGGGGG
>NW_027844502.1:0-264 GCF_054177405.1 Leptonychotes weddellii
TCTGCATGGAGCACTGGGTGTTATGCACAAACAATGAATCATGGAACACTACATCAAAAACTAACGATGTAATGTATGGTGATTAACATAACAATAAAAAAGTAAAAAAATAAAATAAATAAATAAAAGCCATGTGACTTGTGCATGATAGAGTTTGTATCTGAGCTTTGGTCCATCTGAATCCAGTTAGTACTTTTAACCATGAAACTTTAGTATAAACTATTGAAAATTCCATCCTTGGTTTTCCACCTGCAAAATGGGGAA
>NW_027844503.1:0-264 GCF_054177405.1 Leptonychotes weddellii
AGTGCCCACTGCTTGTCCTTGTGAGCTGAACTCAAGAAGGACGTTCCTTGTCACTGCTTTATGGCTTCAGTGGGCTTTTCCAGAGATCTAATTCTTACCTCCCTTTCTGCCAGAATTGGCTGTGAGACCTGGCAGACATTACACCTCTCTGGGCGTCAGTGTCCTCTAAGGAATGAGGACGTTGGTTAGATGAGCCAGCGGCTTCTCCAGTCTCTGATGGCTCTCCCCTGGAGGCTGGCAGACCACTGTCTGTCCCCATGCTGA
>NW_027844504.1:0-264 GCF_054177405.1 Leptonychotes weddellii
TCTTCTTGCAACTGTGTGACTGAGAAGCAGGAGGGCTCCTGGCCGCTGGTCATCACCCTGATCAGAGGGGTCCTCATGGGGGCTGGCTTCCTCCTCACCTATGGCCTCACCTGGATCTACTACACCAGGTGAGCGGGCCTGTCCCTCTCCAGGGAAGTCTGGTGATTGGCTCCTGAGTTCCAGGTGGTGCTGAGCTGTCCCACCCTGCCTGGAGTTAGAACTAAAGTGGTAGCTCTCTGATCTGAGACCCGTGTTGGTTCTGCA
>NW_027844505.1:0-264 GCF_054177405.1 Leptonychotes weddellii
AGAAAATCAATTGTCAACACATATTAACATTAGAAAAAAAAGAAATAATAGCAGTCATTTTATTACTCCTGGTGGAAGAATACAACATCTCGCATGTTCTTCATATATGAGGAAAACAAAAACATATTTTTTCACCCCATAAAGAATCAGCAAAATCAAGAGAGTGGAAACTCTTTGGGACAATCAGTCTATTCATCAACAGATAAATTGAAAGAAAAACATGGAGGGAAACATATATTAAAAGAAACATAAAAGACTATAGAC
>NW_027844506.1:0-264 GCF_054177405.1 Leptonychotes weddellii
CTAACTTATACCACAATACAACTCAAATTTTCCATAAGAATGTAAGAACCAAAACTATGACATTGTTTTTTTTTCTTTTTGGAATTTAAAATTTTTTATCGAGGTATTGACATGTAACATTATAATTATCAAATTAAAATGATTTGATATTTGCATACACTGTGAAATAATAACCACGATAAATCTAATTCTCATCCCAAGCATAGTTACACATTTTTTTTTTATGATGAGAACTTTTAAGATTTACTCTATTAGCAACTTTCA
>NW_027844507.1:0-264 GCF_054177405.1 Leptonychotes weddellii
AAATGAAACTACGAATTCTTACCATCCACAGTAAGAATACGTGTAAGAGCACAAAGGGCTTGCCTTTTTTTTTTTTTTGCCGCTTGTTCAGACTTCCCTCTTACTCACATGCCATTCCTTGTACTCATCCTTCCTGGATCCTTGATCATTTGCCTCCATCAATGGCTCCTTGATGTCCATTTCTTCAGTTTTCTTTTTTTAAAAGATTTTATTTATTTATTTGTCAGATAGAGAGAGCACAAGCAGGGGGAGAGGCAGAGGGAG
>NW_027844508.1:0-264 GCF_054177405.1 Leptonychotes weddellii
ATTTCTGGGCGCCTGGGTGGCTCAGTCATTAAGCGTCTGCCTTCGGCTAAGGTCATGATCCCAGAGTCCTGGGATCGAGCCCCGATCAGGCTCTCTGCTCCACGGGAAGCCTGCTTCTCCTTCTCCCACCCCCCCTGCTTGTATTCCCTCTCTCACTGTCTCTCTCTCTCTGTCAAATAAAATCTTAAAAAAAAAAAAATAGTATTACACATTTCCCTTTTAATGAGAGTCTCCTAAAGAAAAGCAAATTTAACTCACATTTCC
>NW_027844509.1:0-264 GCF_054177405.1 Leptonychotes weddellii
ATTTCCTCCATATCTGGGGCTCCTACTTGATAAACCAGGGGTGAGATCAGAACACGTGACTGAGGAGGAAGAGGGGAGCCCCCAGCTTCCTCCAACCAGCTTTCAGGTCGGACCACTAGCCTTTGTCTGCAGGGTGTGGGATCACAGGCACCTTCCGGGGATCAGACCACATGACCACCCTGCTTGCAGTCTGTGCTTGGCTCCCACTGTGGTCTTTCAGGAGCCTGGCCATGGGCTGGGCTGGGCCCTCTGAGAGTTACTGAC
>NW_027844510.1:0-264 GCF_054177405.1 Leptonychotes weddellii
GCAGTTGCCTTTTTTCAGTGGTCAGACATAGAGGGGTTAGGTCTGAAGAGTCTGACGGTTTGCTGCCAAAATCCTTCCCTTTTTAAAGGGATTTGATCAGTTTTGGGTCTCTGCAGACTTCCTCTGGTTCTGCTCCTTATCAGTTTTGGGGTGTCAGGTGACGCTGGTCCTGGTGATGTCACCTAGCGGCAGGACCTTAACTGCTTGCGTCATTGCTTGACACGGGCTCCTGCTTGACATGGAGACTCCATTTTGCTCTCTACA
>NW_027844511.1:0-264 GCF_054177405.1 Leptonychotes weddellii
GCATTGCACAGTGATTGGTTTTTGTTTTTAAAGATTTTATTTATTTATTTAACTGACAGAGAGAGAGACAGCGAGAGAGGGAACACAAGCAGGGGGAGTGGGAGAGGGAGAAGCAGGCTTCCCGCTGAGCAGGGAGCCCGATGCGGGGCTCGATCCCAGGACCCCAGGTTCATGACCTGAGCCGAAGGCAGATGCTTAACGACTGAGCCACCCGGGCGCCCCTGCACAGTTATTTGTAACTCAGTCTCTTTTCACAGTTGTGAA
>NW_027844512.1:0-2143 GCF_054177405.1 Leptonychotes weddellii
CCAGTTCCATCCACGTCATTGCAAATGGCAAGATCTCATTCCTTTTGATGGCTGCATAATATTCCATTGTATATATATACCACATCTTCTTTATCCATTCATCTGTCGATGGACATCTTGGCTCTTTCCACAGTTTGGCTATTGGGAAACCACAATCTTTTAAAAGCTAAGCATAAAAGTGACATACTGCCATTTTTGGTCTGTGTTCTTGGTCACATAGACCAACTGTGGTTCAGCGTGGACTGGGCTACTCAAGAATGTAAATACCAAGAGGTAGGGAGCATAGAAAACTGCCTTGGAGGCTGGCTGTCACAGTCAGAGTTTTAGTGACACTCTAAATTCAGGCAGGAGTGGGGAAATATTTCTCATTGCCACACAGATGGTGAGTCTCCCTTTGATAACCTTAAACTAGATAATAGAAAAGATTTATCTAGACTGAGTATTGTAGGAACTATGTACTGAAAGGAATGGGTGTTTGATTGTAGATACCCAATCTGGTATCACAGAATCCATCCACTATCTATTCTTGCCTATAAAAAACCTAGGTATTTCTGGGGAAATTGGCAACTCTTCTCAGGAAGCTCATGTGCCCTGTACACACTACACATCAATTTCCCATTAGTCACAAATGGAGAAGCGAGTGGTACTACCGCTACTGCAATCTTTAGAGACTCCTCTAGAGGGGGCATGTGAAGAGTTTTCTTCCTTTTCACCTCTTAGGGGTTGAATTGTGTCCATCAGAAAAATATGTTGAAGCCCTAACGCCCTTGTTGGTGAGTGTGACCTTATTTGGAAATAGGGTCTTTATAGGTATGACAAGTTAAAGTGAGATCCTAGAGGTGGGCTCCATTTCCATGTGACTGGTGTTTCTGTAAGAATAGGAAAATGCCATGTAGAGACTGAGACCCATGAGGGGAGGACACTATGTAATGAGAGACGGAGATTATAGTGTTGTAACTACAAATTAAGGAATTGCTGGCAAACTTCCAGAAGGGAGGAGGAAGCGAGGAAGGATTCTTCTCTTTAGAGGGACTGTGGTCCTGCTGACCCTTTGATTTCAGTTTCTAGCCTCTAGAACCATGAACAATAAATTTCTGTTGTTTTAGACACCCTGATTATGGTACTGAGTTATAGCAGCTCTGAGAAACTAATACAAACTTTGCTTTGGACCAAAGCACTTACCCAAAATGCTTTGTGCCCTATCCCAAAACAGTGAATCTAAGAGAAAAAGGTTAGATGAAGATGGAGAAAAGGTAGAGTTTGTAAGCTTAACAGTCCACTGGAGATAAGCTAGAAGAGGTCACCAATATCAAAGAAACAGGTTCAGCATTTACCTCAGGTGGGCAAAATTTTAATTTTCTTCATTTCTCTAAAGCTTATATTTTGTACTGGTAAAACTATTCCTGCTGATCCAATGACAGGAAATATCCCAGAGTATCAAATGGAAATAGGAAACACGCTCCCTGTGATTTCCCACTTTGCTCTGCCTCTCACTCCACCTGAGCAGACCCCCTTCCACCTAGCTCTCCTGCTCACCAGACCTTGGCTAGAAGTCAGCCCTGCTTCTTCTGGGTCAGGGGTCTCTACAGTGTCATCACCATTGTGTGCTCTGTTTTGTCTCTAAGCTTTGTCCTTGTTATATCAAAGAAGCTCTCTTTGGAATTTAGAAAACCTCTTTCTCTCTCAACAAAGGCTGGATTTCCACATCAATATTCCACCAGGAAATTAACAAACCACGTTGGAATTCAAAGCAGAGTAGTAATGAATTCCCTTTCAGAGATTTTCTCCTTCAAATGCACTCTTCACATTGCTTGTTATTTACCCACTCTGAGAAAGGCTTCCATTTCACTTTTCCTTTTCTACAATGCTATACATCCCATGGATCTGCCTGTACTGTCTGAAAAACAGTAAGTGGGAAAGAAGTGATATAGGAAAGAACGTTAGGGTTCAAAGCTGACAGCCAAGAAAGAATTCTTGAGAGGTCTTTGGTGCAAAAAGGTGGTTTTATTAAAGCACAGGGACAGGACCCGTGGGCAGAAACAGCTGCACTGGGGTCATGAGGAGTGGCCAATTATATACTTTCAAGTTGGGAGGGGGTCAGGGATAGCGGAATTCTCTAAGGAATTTTGGAAGCAAGGTTTCC
>NW_027844513.1:0-264 GCF_054177405.1 Leptonychotes weddellii
GCATTGCACAGTGATTGGTTTTTGTTTTTAAAGATTTTATTTATTTATTTAACTGACAGAGAGAAAGACAGCGAGAGAGGGAACACAAGCAGGGGGAGTGGGAGAGGGAGAAGCAGGCTTCCCGCTGAGCAGGGAGCCCGATGCGGGGCTCGATCCCAGGACCCCAGGTTCATGACCTGAGCCGAAGGCAGATGCTTAATGACTGAGCCACCCGGGCGCCCCTGCACAGTTATTTGTAACTCAGTCTCTTTTCACAGTTGTGAA
>NW_027844514.1:0-264 GCF_054177405.1 Leptonychotes weddellii
AGAAAGAAAGAAAGAAAAGAAAGAAGGAAGGAAGAAAGAAAGAGAGAGAAAGAAAGAAAGAAAGAAAGGAAGGAAGGAGAAAGAAAGAAAGAGAAGGAAGGAAGGAAGGAAAGAAAAAGAAAGAAAGAAAGAAAAGAAAGAAGGAAGGAAGAAGAAAGAAAGAAAGAAAGAAAGAAAGAAAGAAAGAAAGAAAGAAAGAAAGAAAGAAAGAAAGGAGAAAATTCTACCACCCACCTGCCCAGTCCTGATCACCACCATTGAATC
>NW_027844515.1:0-264 GCF_054177405.1 Leptonychotes weddellii
CGAGGCCCCGCAGCTGACCTGGGTCCTGCGTCCCGAAGAGCTCGTCTCCCTCGCAGCGCCCGCACCTTCCCAGCCGCCGTGCGGCGAGTGATGCGCGGCCGCTGATGAAGATCGAAGGGCCAGGCCTGCAGTGTCATTAATGCGGGCGCCGGCGGCGGATCTGGGCCCTGGGCGGGAGGAACAAAGCGGGATGCCCTTCGCTGAAGCCCGCGAGGACAGTGAAAGCGCGCAGCGTGCCGCTTGGACGGGCGCCAGCAGGGGGCC
>NW_027844516.1:0-264 GCF_054177405.1 Leptonychotes weddellii
AGGACCCTGAGATCAGGACCTGAGCCGAAGGCAGACGCTTAACGACTGAGCCACCCAGGCGCCCCTACCTGCTAATATTCTTTACAAACATTCTTTCACCTATGGTGAGGTACAGGCCAGTAACAACAAAACCTGTACTTGACAGTTTTGCACTGGTCAGCCTTATGAACCTTCACATGAGTTTCTACAAGTAGGGATTATTGTTTTCTGAGATCCACATAGATATAGTTAACACCTAGTACTTTGTGCCAACCAGGCATGTTC
>NW_027844517.1:0-264 GCF_054177405.1 Leptonychotes weddellii
GACAAGAGGATGGCTAACAAAAATGATGGGAAACCCTCATTTTAGAGGGTTAGACATTAAAAGTCTCTTTCTTTCAACATTTTATTTATTTATTTGACAGAGAGAGAGAGCACAAGCAGGGGGAGCAGCAGAGGGAGAAGCAGGCTCCCTGATGAACAGGGAGCCCTATGTGGAGCTCCGTCCCAGGACCCTGGGATCATGACCTGAGCCGAAGGCAGACGCTTAACGACTGAGCCACCCAGGCGCCCAAAAGTCAGGCTTTCA
>NW_027844518.1:0-264 GCF_054177405.1 Leptonychotes weddellii
GGCAGCGAGGGAGAGGCTGTGCGGACATCTGCGAGAACAAGTGCTCCAGGTAGGAGGGACAGCAGATGCAAAGACCCTGCGGCTAGCGTGCTCTGCCACATTCATGGAGCAGAAGGCGACACGTGTGGCTGGAGAAGGTAAGGGAGAGTCAGGAGGGAAACATGGTGTAGGGTCTTCCAGCCTATTGTAAGGGCTGCCTTTTCCCTGGAGTGAGATGGAGCTTCTAGAGGAATTTGTGCAGAGACAGTAACAAGATCCATCTTA
>NW_027844519.1:0-264 GCF_054177405.1 Leptonychotes weddellii
AAAGAAAGAAAAGAAAGAAGAAAGGAAGGAAGAAAGAAAGAGAGAGAGAGAGAAAGAAAGAAAGGAAGGAAGGAAGGAGAAAGAAAGAAAGAGAAGGAAGGAAGGAAGGAAAGAAAAAGAAAGAAAGAAAGAAAAGAAAGAAGGAAGGAAGAAGAAAGAAAGAAAGAAAGAAAGAAAGAAAGAAAGAAAGAAAGAAAGAGAGAAAATTCTACCACCCATCTGCCCAGTCCTGATCACCACCATTGAATCAATCTGAACCATCCC
>NW_027844520.1:0-264 GCF_054177405.1 Leptonychotes weddellii
CTCGTGAGAGCTCATGGACACTAGTGAGATTTCACTCCAAATCTCATGAGATCTCATGGACACCGGGTAAGATTTTATTCCAATTCTCGTGAGATCTCATGGACATCGGGTGAGATTTAGATCCAAATCTCGTGAGATGTCAATGTCATAGGGCGAGATTTCGTTCCAAATCTCATGAGATCTCATTGATATTGGGCGAAGTTTCACTCCAAATCTCGTGAGATCTCATGAACTTTTGGTGAGATTTTACTCCAAGTCTCGTGA
>NW_027844521.1:0-264 GCF_054177405.1 Leptonychotes weddellii
AGGGTCATGAGACCGAGCCCCATATCAGGCTCCAGGCTCAGCATGGAGTCTGCTTGAGATTCTCTCCCTCTCCTTCTGCCCCTCCCCCCTTTAAAAAAAGAAAAAAAATATTTGAAATGAAGTCAAAAGAAAGCTTGAGCCTCAACAACACCCCAATTGAGGTTAAATTAATAGAAGAGAATGAAGATAAATCCCATGTCCATCAATGCCGATCCACTTAGCACAACCTGATGGCATTACTTTTTGTATTTAGGGAGCTAGAAA
>NW_027844522.1:0-264 GCF_054177405.1 Leptonychotes weddellii
GAGATATTGGTCCCGGAAAGTCTGACCCAAGACCCACTTACCCTTCATAAAATATTGCCTAGAGATAATGTGGTTTTATATCCCAGTAAACATCAGCCACCCCAACATTATTAATAGTGCCCTGCTTCACTCTCAAAATTGTCACCAATTTGGACAATATATAATATGTTTTCCATAACTAGAGGTCTTTTTCCAGATGCATAGATTAATAAAGAACATGTGCCCCATGGGCGCTGGGACTTTGTCTTAATCATTGAGAAATAC
>NW_027844523.1:0-2143 GCF_054177405.1 Leptonychotes weddellii
CAGTTTTCCCCATTGAGAATGATATTCGCTGTGGGTTTTTCAGAGATGGCTTTTATGATATTGAGGTATGTACCCTCTATCCTTGTACTCTGAAGAGCTTTGATCAAGAAAGGATGCTGTACTTTGTCAAATGCTTTTTCTGCATCTATTGAGAGGATCATATGGTTCTTGTTCTTTCTTTTATTAATGTATTGTATCGCATTGATTGATTTGCAGATGTTGAACCAACCTTGCAGCCCAGGGTTAAATCCCACTTGGTTGTGGTGAATAATCTTTTATAGTACTGTTGGATCCTATGGGCTAGTATTTTGGTGAGAATTTTTTCATTCACGTTCATCAAGGATATTTGTCTGTAATTCTTTTTGATGGAGTCTTTGTCTGGTTTGGGGATCAAGGGAATGGTGGCCTCATAAAATGAATTTGGAAGTTTTCCTTCCATTTCTATTTTTTGGAACAATTTCAGAAGAATAGGTATTAATTCTTCTTGAAATGTTTGTTAGAATTCCCGTGGCAAGTCATCTGGTCCTGGGCTTTTGTTTCTTGAGTGATTTTTGATTACTGCTTCAATTTCCTTAGTGGTTATAGGTATGATCAGGTTTTCTATTTCTTCTTGGTAAAGTTTTGGTAGTTTATACATCTCTAGGAATGCATCCACTTCTTCCAGATTATCTAATTTGCTGGTATATAATTGCTCATAATATGTTGTTATAGTTGTTTGTATTTCTTTGGTGTTGGTTGTGATCTCTCCTCTTTCATTCATGATTTTATTTATTTGCATCATTTCTCTTTTCTTTTTGATAAGTCTGGCCAGGGGTTTATCAATTTTGTTAATTCTTTCAAAGAACCACCTCCTAGTTTTGTTGATCTGTTCTACTGTTTTTTTGGTTTCTATTTCATTGATTTCTGCTCGATCTTTATTATTTCTTTTCTCCTGCTGGGTTTAGGCTTTATTTGCTGTTCTTCCTCCAACTCCTGGTGTAGAGTTATGTTTTGTATTTGAGACCTTTCTTGTTTCTTGAGAAGCGCTTGTATTGATATGTACTTTCCTCTTAGGACTGCCTTTTCTGCATCCCAAAGATTTTGTACAGTTGTGTTTTCATTTTCATTTGTTTCCATGAATTTTTTTTAATTCTTCTTTAATTTCCTGGTTGACCCATTCATTCTTTAGTAGGATGCTCTTTAGCCTCCATGTATTTGAGTTCTTTCTGACTTTCCTCTTGTGATCGAGTTCTAGTTTCAAAGCACTGTGGTCTGAAAATATGAAAGATCCCAATCTTTTGGTACCAGTTGAGACCTGATTTGTGACTGAGGATGTGATCTATTCTGGAGAATGTTCCTTGGGCACTAGAGAAGAATGTGTATTCTGTTGCTTTGGGATGGAATGTCCTGAATATGTCTGTGAAGTCCATTTGTTCCAGTGTGTCATTTAAAGTCTTTATTTCCTTGTTGATCTTTTGCTTAGATGATCTCTCCATTTCAGTGAGGATGGTGTTAAAGTCCCTCACTATTATTGTATTGTTGTCACTGTTTCTTTGCTTTTGTTATCAATTAGCTTATATAATTGGCTGTTCCCATGTTAGGGGCATAGATATTTACAGTTGTTAGATCTTCTTGTTGGATAGACCCTTGAAGTATGATATAGTGTCCTTCCTCATCTCTTATTACAGTCTTTGGTTTAAAATCTAATTTGTCTGATATAAGGATTGCCACCCCAGCTTTCTTTTGGTGTCCATTAGCATGGTAAATCGTTTTCCACCTCCTCACTTTCAATCTGGGGGTGTCTTTGGATCTAAAATGAGTCTCTTACAGACAGCATATCGATGGGCTTGTTTTCTTATCCAATCTGATAGCCTGTGTCTTTTGATTGGGGCATTTAGCCCATTCACATTCAGGGTAACTATTGACAGATAAGAATTGAGTGCCATTGTATTGCCTGTAAGGTGACTGTTACCGTATATTGTCTGTGTTCCTTTCTGGTCTATGTTGCTTTTAGGCTCTCTCTTTGCTTAGAGGACTCCTTTCAATATTTCTTGTAGGGCTGGTTTCGTGTTTGCAAATTTCTTATTTTTTGTTTGTCCTGGAAGGTTTTTATCTCTCCTTCTATTTTCAATGACAGCCTAGCTGGATATAGTATTCTTGGCTG
>NW_027844524.1:0-264 GCF_054177405.1 Leptonychotes weddellii
GAGATATTGGTCCCGGAAAGTCTGACCCAAGACCCACTTACCCTTCATAAAATATTGCCTAGAGGTAATGTGGTTTTATATCCCAGTAAACATCAGCCACCCCAACATTATTAATAGTGCCCTGCTTCACTCTCAAAATTGTCACCAATTTGGACAATATATAATATGTTTTCCATAACTAGAGGTCTTTTTCCAGATGTATAGATTAATAAAGAACATGTGCCCCATGGGCACTGGGACTTTGTCTTAATCATTGAGAAATAC
>NW_027844525.1:0-264 GCF_054177405.1 Leptonychotes weddellii
GGCGCCTGGGTGGCTCAGTTGGTTAAGCGACTGCTTTCGGCTCAGGTCATGATCCTGGAGTCCCTGGATCGAGTCCCGCATCGGGCTCCCTGCTCGGCGGGGAGCCTGCTTCTCCCTCTGACCCTCCCCCCTCTCATGTGCTCTCTCTCTCTCATTCTCTCTGTCTCAAATAAATAAATAAAATCTTTAAAAAAAAAAAGACTAATGCTGTTTCTAACTGCTGTAACCTCATTTTCCCAGGAAAACACTAGAAACTTTCTTTAA
>NW_027844526.1:0-264 GCF_054177405.1 Leptonychotes weddellii
CTCCTAGCTAGAGACCAAAATGAATAAAGAACTGGGTGTCAGAAACCAGGGACTCAGGGCACCTGGGTGGCTCAGTTGGTTAAGCGACTGCCTTCGGCTCAGGTCATGATCCCGGAGTCCTGGGATCGAGTCCCGCATCGGGCTCCCTGCTCAGCGGGGAGTCTGCTTCTCCCTCTGCCCCTCCTGCCTCTCATGCTCTCTCTATCTCATTCTCTCTCTCAAATAAATAAAATCTTTAAAAAAAAAAAAAAAAGAAACCAGGGA
>NW_027844527.1:0-264 GCF_054177405.1 Leptonychotes weddellii
TGCCTTCAGCTCAGGTCATGATCCCAGGGTCCTGGGATCGAGTCCCGCATCGGGCTCCCTGCTCTGCGGGGAGCCTGCTTCTCCCTCTCCCACTCCCCCTGCTTGTGTTCCCTCTCTCGCTGTGTCTCTCTCTGTCAAATAAATAAATAAAATCTTAAAAAAAAAAAAGAAAGAAAAGAATTCCATGTAAATGGAAACTTCCATGTGCAATGCAGCAGTGTGGATTCTGGTCCTGAGAAGGCTCTCTATTTATTTTCTTGAACA
>NW_027844528.1:0-264 GCF_054177405.1 Leptonychotes weddellii
AGCAATATTTCTAGTTCCTGCCACTGCTTACGGACAAACCACGGAAAGCGTCAAGTTATGTGAAAAAATGAATTGCTCCAAAAGGGGGAAATAACTTTTATTTTTCCCAGCTGGAGATAAAGAATTTTAAAAATAACTGAGGCTTGAAAGAAAACACAGGGATCCAGGCAGGTAAACTTAGCACAAAGTTATTAAGAACTGTGTCTTTACTGTCCGTGAGTGGGTCTTGTCTCAATCCTGGGCTCTCCTGCTCTCTGAAGTGAT
>NW_027844529.1:0-264 GCF_054177405.1 Leptonychotes weddellii
TCCTAACAACTACGAATTCTTACCATCCACAGTAAGAATACGTGTAAGAGCACAAAGGGCTTGCCTTTTTTTTTTTTTGCCGCTTGTTCAGACTTCCCTCTTACTCACATGCCATTCCTTGTACTCATCCTTCCTGGATCCTTGATCATTTGCCTCCATCAATGGCTCCTTGATGTCCATTTCTTCAGTTTTCTTTTTTAAAAGATTTTATTTATTTGTCAGATAGAGAGAGCACAAGCAGGGGGAGAAGCAGAGGGAGAAGCA
>NW_027844530.1:0-264 GCF_054177405.1 Leptonychotes weddellii
CTGGGTGGCTCAGTCGTTAAGCGTCTGCCTTCGGCTCAGGTCATGATCCCAGGGTCCTGGGATCGAGTCCCACATCGGGCTCCCTGCTCGGCAGGAAGCCTGCTTCTCGCTCTCCCACTCCCCCTGCTTGTGTTCCTGCTCTCGCTATCTCTCTCTCTGTCAAATAAATAAATAAAATCTTTAAAAAAAAAAAAAAAGAAAAGAAAAACCAACAAGACTAATAATTTAAAAACTTCAAATAAACAATCTTTGGAACCAAACAAA
>NW_027844531.1:0-264 GCF_054177405.1 Leptonychotes weddellii
AGTACATCATTAGTTTTTGATGTAGCGTTCCATGATGCATTGTTTGCATATAACACCCAGTGCTCCATGCAGAACGTGCCCTCTTTAATACCCATCACCAGGCTAACCCATCCCCCCGCCCCCCTCCCCTCTAGAACCCTCAGTTTGTTTCTCAGAGTCCATAGTCTCTCATGGTTCATCTCCCCCTCTGATTTCCCCCCCTTCATTCTTCCCCTCCTGCTATCTTCTTCTTCTCTTTTTTTTTATTATGTTATGTTAATCACC
>NW_027844532.1:0-264 GCF_054177405.1 Leptonychotes weddellii
ACCCTAAAATTCATATGAAGATGCAAGGGACCCAGAATAAACAAAGCAATCTTGGAGAAGAAGAGCAAGTTGGAGGACTCACATTTCTGGATTTAAAAGCTTGCTACAAAGCTACAGTAATCTACCAGTCATCATAAGGATAGTCACATAAATCAATGGAATAGCATTGAGAATCCCTAAGTAAATCCTTATATTTATCATCAACTGATTTCCAACAAGGGATCCAGTATAATTAATGAGGAAAGGAGAGTCTTCAACAAATAC
>NW_027844533.1:0-264 GCF_054177405.1 Leptonychotes weddellii
ACCCTAAAATTCATATGAAGATGCAAGGGACCCAGAATAAACAAAGCAATCTTGGAGAAGAAGAACAAGTTGGAGGACTCACATTTCTGGATTTAAAAGCTTGCTACAAAGCTACAGTAATCTACCAGTCATCATAAGGATAGTCACATAAATCAATGGAATAGCATTGAGAATCCCTAAGTAAATCCTTATATTTATCGTCAACTGATTTCCAACAAGGGATCCAGTATAATTAATGAGGAAAGGAGAGTCTTCAACAAATAC
>NW_027844534.1:0-2143 GCF_054177405.1 Leptonychotes weddellii
TGAGCCTGTTCGAAAGTGGCCTGTTGGCTTGCATGTTTGATTTGGGGGACACCCTTGGCCCTGCCCTTGGATCTCGATAGGATCATTTCCTGCACACGGCTATAGAGCACGCTGGCCTTTTGCATGTCCTGCATCATATATTTCCACCAGGCGAGGTGGGTTTGGGGGTCTTTATGTTTTTTGTTTCGTTTTACAGAGAGGTTCATTTTCTGATGAGGTCTTAGCGTTCTGAGCCTGCCGTTAGAATTCAGATCAGTCCACATGTCACAGAGGTTTGTCTTTTTGCCGCGTCCCCACTGGCAGTAAATCTCCCTGAGTGTTTCAGAATGTGCCTGCATAGATTTTGCTTCTCTAGGGTAAGCAGTCACATATCAGTGGTTAACAGTTGGAAAGTGTAATGAGGATGTGCTTGGTGGTAGAGCGGTAAGCATAGTTCCTTTCCTTTTTTTTTTTTTTTTGGTAGTTTCCAAGTTTTCATAGATGCCTTTCAAAAGCGTAATGAACTATACAACACACTAAAAGGTTTGTGGGCTTTTGATAGTCATGGCATTGGGTATTCAGGCCTGTTTTAGGCCAGGGACGATCACTTAGAATTATTTTGTTTCTTATCAGCTTGGTGTGGTGCGGAGCACACAGTGCCCTTAGTAAAAATTGACTTGCCAAATGAACTACTTGCTGGTCATTCTCTGAGCTAAAACTAGGATACGTTTTTCTGAGCGATGGTGCCCCATTAGCTATTAGAGGGTAAGAAAGATTTGTATATAAAAGGCAGATCTGCAGATGCTGGTCAGGTGAAGAGAAGTCGCTCATTGATTCATTCAAACGCTGGAGTCTTTCGCCCCCCTGAGCACTGGCCATGTGCAGAAAACACTGTTGAAGGTGCCGAGAGTAAAGCTTGGGAAAAAAGGCAAAGCCGGGGCACCTCCCTGGGAGACGGTCCCGTGTGAGCCGCAGGGACAGAGAGCAGGTGCGTGGGAAATGATTCCGGACTTGTGCAGCAAAGAAAGAGGTGGTTTAGCCTCTTGGTGGTGATTGAAGGAGGTGAGAAGGGCACTGCTTGCCAGGCCGAAGAGTGTGCCATGGTCAGGAGGCAGGAAAGCGGAAGTACGGCCAGTCCCGACCGGCTTCTGTATACGGCCCACTTTGGTGTAAACTTAGAGCCCCAGGACCAGTCTCAGGGTTTGTCTCCACAGGGTGGTTGAGAGGGCAGGCTCTGCACTCAGTAGTGAGATGCGGGCCCCGCTGGACTTAGCAGCTCCGCCTTATCTCAGACAAGCTGTTCCACCTCTCTGGGTTTCAGTTTCTTCACCTCTAAAATGGGGACACTATAGTAACTACGTCGTCACGTTAAGAGTGAGGATTAAGTGAGCTTAGGGTAATGCGCACACAGAGGGGGAAGCACTTGATCAGTGTCTGTTTTTCCCTCCCTTCCTTTCTTTACAGCCCTTTCTTGCATGCTTAGGAGAATTGTCATTCAGGCTACCATTAGGCCTTCCATAGAAATGGGCTCCTCTGTCCTGAGTCTCCATCTAATGGCAGGGATAAGCTGTAGATAAAACAGCTGCAGAACCAAAGCAAACCTTTAATACTGTGTTAAGGGAAAGCCAAGGAGAGGAACACGTGGACCACGCTAAGTTCATAGTCAGGGAAGTAGTCAGAGAAAGCCTTTAGGAGAAGGCCAGCGAGGCCTTGAAGGCCTGATGTTTTTCCTAGGCGGTAGTCATGGTAGAGAGGCAGGAATGAACGGGCCTTGTGTAGCGGGACTCATTTGCAGAGTGCCAGGTCGGAGGGGAGTTGCTCTTCCTCTGAGCGAACAGAGGCCACCCCAGGTCTTGGCTTTGCTTTCTCCTCTCTGTTAGGTTCCTCTGATTCTTGCACCATTTCCTCTGGCTGTTCCTCTGGCTTGGCCTTGGCCAAAAGGCAGAGTGGCCAGATGCGGTGGGACCCCAGGAGCTGACCAGCCAGCAGAGCTAATCCAGTGCCTGCGTCTCTTTCACAGGACTCTGATATCACCATCCCAATGGATGACTCGCTGCAGTTCAACTCCTCCCTCCAGAAAATTCACCACAACAGGGATGACCTCATTGGAGGAGTGCACAGTATTCTGGAGGGACTGAGGGCCCAGAGACTGACCTTGAAGGTG
>NW_027844535.1:0-264 GCF_054177405.1 Leptonychotes weddellii
GATTTCTCTCTTTCATTAAACTACTGATTTTACACAGGATTTTTCTTTCACACTAAGGAGACCAGTAGACTTATATAGTAACTAAATAATATACAGTGGCATTTAAGACTAACCATGAAGTAGTAAATAAGGAAGCAGGTATAGATTTCTTAGATGGGTTTATATGACTAAGTGTATAGCTCAGAGCAGATTTCCCCTGGTTTTTCATTTTTTACTACTAACCATATAATCTGTTCTCTGTCGTCAAGAAAATAACATTGTTGA
>NW_027844536.1:0-264 GCF_054177405.1 Leptonychotes weddellii
AGAAAGAAAGAAGAAAGAAAGGAAGGAAGAAAGAAAAAGAAAGAAAGAAAGAAAGAAAAAAAGAAGAAGGAAGAAAAGCAGCACCTGCAGAGTGCAAGGGGGTGGGACTTGGTGTAAGTGGTTTAGGCTGCCATTGTTGTCACTGTGCTGCTTACTGAAGTTAGTGTAAGCTGAGGGTTAGGGGAGGGAGCTGATGCCAGTTCCTTCCCTCATCCCAGGAGAGGAGCGTTCGCTCCTGCTGCTATACAAGAAGCCCTCCCAGAA
>NW_027844537.1:0-264 GCF_054177405.1 Leptonychotes weddellii
AGTATAAAGCACCAGGTGTTCCGTCCACTCTCATCTTGGCGGAGTATACCATGTTGCAATGCCTGTAAGCTTTCCTGACTGACAGTGTCCTACCATGTGGCCACCTAGGTGACCTCGAATAGGGTGTTACTCCTCTAATTGTACTTCCCATTGCATTCTCTTCAGTTTTACTGTTGTTCTTTCACATAAACCTTTTTTTTTAAATTTTTTATTGTTATGTTAATCCCCATACATTACATCAGTTTTAGATGTAGTGTTCCATGA
>NW_027844538.1:0-264 GCF_054177405.1 Leptonychotes weddellii
CAACCTTGTCCCTTTCACATAGCGATAGAGGCCAGAACTCTGGGACAGAGGATTTTCTGTGATGTAAGATTTCTTTTTTTTTTTTTTTTCAGTCATGAGTCTGTGTCCAGAGATAAAAACCTTTTAGGCTTTGAGGAGTTTTTCCTTTTCTTCTAAGTTTTGGTTTTGTTTTGTTTTAAAGAAGAGCCTTAGCGTGGTGAACTGTAGGACATCGTGTTCTGGAATCCTAAGTGCAAAGGGAAGCGGTAGTTTCTGGCAGTTGCA
>NW_027844539.1:0-264 GCF_054177405.1 Leptonychotes weddellii
CATGGAACACTACATCTAAAACTAATGATGTAATGTATGGGGATTAACATAACAATAAAAAAATAAAAAAAAAAAAGACCACTGGCTGAGTGTGAAACACTGAGCCAAGTCAATGGTTTTGTCATCACTTAGGCAAACAAGTGAGCAGCCTTAGTATTTGTGATGAATGCGGTTAAACACAGTGTTACACAGCGCACATGGGCCCGTGGATGGCCTGGGAGAGGTAAGAAAAATGTCTTACACACAAAAAACACACAAAACAAA
>NW_027844540.1:0-264 GCF_054177405.1 Leptonychotes weddellii
GACACAACCCACCATCTTACTGACAGAAGAATCTCCCTTGCTCCACTGTTAGGTCTTTGTGGGTTTTTTTTTTTTTTTTTTAGAGTCTATATTCATTACTTTTCTAAATTAGAAGTACATTGCAAAATCAAAACAGATATGATATTTTAGGTTATAGATTAAATTCAGAATAAAAAGATGACAAAATTTCTTTTTTTTTCAAGATTTTATTTTTAAGTAATCTCTACACTCAATATGGGGCTCAAACTCATGATACGGAGATCA
>NW_027844541.1:0-264 GCF_054177405.1 Leptonychotes weddellii
AGGAGGCTGTCCCTAGGCCAACCAGGAAAATAACCCATATGAGCAGAGGACAGACACCCTAGCCAGAAGCCGGAGGCTGCAGTCTCTTTAACGTGATGGAAAGTTTGTCCTGAATTAGGAGAGGTTTACTTGATCCTGTGTGGAGTCTGATTCACTTTGATCAGAGAAGCACCGAGTCAGTGACCCCATGCTGTCCCCGCCCCCGCAAAGCTGACCCTGACCGTGCCGTGTCAGGAGCGCGTCTGGGATCCGGTGGTTTGCGCA
>NW_027844542.1:0-264 GCF_054177405.1 Leptonychotes weddellii
AGGAGGCTGTCCCTAGGCCAACCAGGAAAATAACCCATATGAGCAGAGGACAGACACCCTAGCCGGAAGCCGGAGGCTGCAGTCTCTTTAACGTGATGGAAAGTTTGTCCTGAATTAGGAGAGGTTTACTTGATCCTGTGTGGAGTCTGATTCACTTTGATCAGAGAAGCACCGAGTCAGTGACCCCATGCTGTCCCCGTGGAGAAGCTGGGGCAGTCGGCAGCCCCCGCCCCCGCAAAGCTGACCCTGACCGTGCCGTGTCAG
>NW_027844543.1:0-264 GCF_054177405.1 Leptonychotes weddellii
ATACCCAGTAGTGCAATTGCTGGATCATATGGTAGCTCTATTTTCAACTTTTTGAGGAACCTCCATACAGTTTTCCAGAGTGGCTGCACCAGCTTGCATTCCCACCAACAGTGTAGGAGGGTTCCCCTTTCTCCGCATCCCCTGGGTAGAAGATCTTTTAAGCCATGCCAATGCTTTTGGACTCTAACCCAAGAGAATTAAGAAGATGTCAGTAGGGTTTTAAGTGGGGTAATTACCTACTCAGATTTGTGTTTCTATTTCTAT
>NW_027844544.1:0-264 GCF_054177405.1 Leptonychotes weddellii
GTACGTACATACACCACACATACAATACATAAATACATACAATCAGTCAATCGGGGAAGCCCCTTTCTGGGGCGGAAGGAAATGGAGTAAGCGTAACCTGTGAAGCATGCAGATAGGGTGATGAGTGCCGTGTGTGGAAGGTGAAGATAATGCTGACAACCGTAGGGAGAGCTGTGGTTCATCTGAAGTCCCAGAGTTTACTGCCATCTTAAGGCCCAGAGACAAGGGTGGCAGAAGGAGGTTCTCTGTGAGAAAGTCACAAAA
>NW_027844545.1:0-2143 GCF_054177405.1 Leptonychotes weddellii
CCTGCATTTTTGGAAGCATTGCCAGGTGAATCTGAATGCCACTTAGATTTTTGGAACAACTGCTGTATATAAAGAGCGCCGTGTGTGTGTGTTTGCGCCCGCGTGTGTGTGCGCCTGCACAGCACACGTTCTCCAATAAGCAGGCCTAGCAACCCTGTAAAATAGGGAACATATCTTGGATGGCTCTCATCTACTTTTTTAGGGCTCTCCTACCCTTTGGCCGTTTTTGGATTGGGAGCCCCTAAGGGACCACATTTCCCCACCGAATGGAAACTTCTCACAGACAGAAGCCACATTGCCTTTTCCCAACCCTCTCCCCCAGGCTCTCCGGCCCTGACCCATGGGCTCCGTAAAGCAGCCGAGGCCCTCCTCAGCTCCTGCCAGAGTCCTGGGGCCCCACTGGGAAGAAGAAAGAACCCATATTTCCGGGGACCCAGTGCTCCACCTCCAGCAAGGCCCACCCACAGCACCGGGTCTGTGGCCAGTCATCTGCCCCTGACATGACCCAGGGTGGTCACTGTGCAGCCTCTTCCAGGAAGGATTTGCTTTCCCAGCTTTCTGGCTGCTTGGGAAGGGAAGACCTTTGTGTCCTGCTTTTGGCATCTACAGAAGTGGTAGGTTCAGGGGAAACTTCCTAACCCTTATACCACCCAGCCAGCTGGTCTACCCAAGGATGAGCTGTATGCTCCCACTCTTCCATGTGCTACCCACCTGTCTCCCCTGTAATGTAGCAATAACCTTTCATAACTCCCTGGGGTACAGCTGATGGTGATAAAGACATGAAGATGATGCTTATGTTTCTAGGGGTGTGCCTGGCACTTGGAATCAGTATGTTTTCCTTCCTTCTTTCCTACTTGCCTACCTCCCTACCCCCTTCCCTCATTTCTTTCTCTGCTCCTTCCAGGACTCGTTCTCCCAGATATGAGACCGATCCGAAGACCATCTCTATTCCCTGCTCCACAAGCCTAAAAACCACCAAGAGAGACACAGCCACCTATCGGGTGAAGAACCCCCCCAGGTCCAGCAGGCCAGCTGGCTTCCCAGGGCCAGGAAACAGGAAACGAGAATTCATTCAGTGAGTCAGGATGTAAATAAGCCACAGCGGCTGCGCCGTTCTGGGCTGCACCTGTGAGCATCCCTCGGCTGAAGCCCTGTCAGCGTTTCCATGACAAACTCATATTTCTGGATGCCTCTCCTCCAGCTTCAAGAGCATGCCTTGTGCTGAGACCTGACACTGAAAATGCGTTCATCATGCTTTTTTCCCCCTAAAAAGGATTGCACACTCTAAAAATCCACCTGCTCATGATATTTGTTTGCTTTTCATTCTGAGAGTCTTGTGGATATTCTATTTGTATGGTAGACGTGCAAGCATATGATAACACACATGGGAGTTCTGGGGCGGAGAGCATCCATGGCAAACACACAACCACCGTACGGCCCAGTAAGATGTCCCCCCTCCCTCCCTAAAACAGCTCTCACACCCACTTGCCTGTCCCAAAGCCTGAAATTCTACCATCAGAGACTTACTGCTTTTGAACTTATCCATCCCGTTTTTTTTTAATTTTTTTATTCTTATGTTAATCCCCATACATTACATCATTAGTTTTAGATGAAGTGTTCCATGATTCATTGTTTGTGCATAACACCCAGTGCTCCATGCAGAACGTGCCCTCTTTAATACCCATCACCAGGCTAACCCATCCTCCCACCCCCCTCCCCTCTAGAACCCTGTTTGTTTTTCAGAGTCCATCGTCTCTCATGGTTCGTCTCCCCCTCCGATTCCCCCCCTTCATTCTTCCCCTCCTGCTACCTTCTTCTTCTTCTTTTTTAGTCTACTGTGACAAAGCACCAACCCCTAAAAGGGACAAAGCTGCCATCTGATGAGAGGTTAGCAAAAGAACCATGAGGCATCAGGAAAAACGGCCAAAGGGTAGGAGAGCCCTAAAAAAGTAGATGAGAGCCATCCAAGATATGTTCCCTATTTTACAGGGTTGCTAGGCCTGCTTATTGGAGAACGTGTGCTGTGCAGGCGCACACACACGCGTGCGCAAACACACACACACGGCGCTCTTTATATACAGCAGTTGTTCCAAAAATCTAAGTGGCATTCAGATTCACCTGGCAATGCTTCCAAAAATGCAGG
>NW_027844546.1:0-264 GCF_054177405.1 Leptonychotes weddellii
AGTTAGCCTGGTGATGGGTATTAAGGAGGGCACGTACTGCATGGAGCACTGGGTGTTATACGAAAACAATGAATCGTGGAACACTACATCAAAAACTAATGATGTATTATATGGTGACTAACATAACATAATAAAATAAATAAATAATACAAAAAAAAAATTAAAAATAGAATTACCATAGGATCCAGCAATTCCACTTTGTGGTACATATCCAAAAGAATTGAAAGTAAGGGTCTCAAAAAAAAATTCGTACACCCATGTTCA
>NW_027844547.1:0-264 GCF_054177405.1 Leptonychotes weddellii
CCTGGCTTTTGGCCATCTGGGAGTTTTCTGCCTGCCTTTTCTGTTGCTCTGTCTACATCTGCTCGTTTCAATTTCCTAATAAACTGACTTGATGCACGATGACATCTCTCCATTAGTCACGTGTTCTATGAGTTTTCCGGCGGCTGCTCGGGCTCCCGCACAGTGAATCCAGCTCTGGTGCTCCTGCAGCCGCATCACCCTGCAGCCGGCCCGGGGCTGGACCCTGTATCCACAGCCCCCTTCACCGCTGCCCTGAGGGGCCTC
>NW_027844548.1:0-264 GCF_054177405.1 Leptonychotes weddellii
AAATACCACGGACTATGTGCTTTAATCTCAGAAATTTATTTTTTCACAGTTCTGGAGGCTAGAAGTCTAAGATCAAGGTGTTGGCAGGGTTGGGTTCTTCTGAGGTCTCTGTCCTCAGCTTACAGAGGGCTGTCTTCCCGTGGTGTCCTCACTGGGGCCTTCTGTGCGTGCATGTCTGTGTCCAAGTTTTTGGATGAGGGCCTACCCATGTGAGCTTATTTCACCCTAATCACCTCTTTAGGCCTCATCTCTAGGTCATGTTCT
>NW_027844549.1:0-264 GCF_054177405.1 Leptonychotes weddellii
AGTGCCCACTGCTTGTCCTTGTGAGCTGAACTCAAGAAGGACGTTCCTTGTCACTGCTTTATGGATTCAGTGGGCTTTTCCAGAGATCTAATTCTTACCTCCCTTTCTGCCAGAATTGGCTGTGAGACCTGGCAGACATTACACCTCTCTGGGCGTCAGTGTCCTCTAAGGAATGAGGACGTTGGTTAGATGAGCCAGCGGCTTCTCCAGTCTCTGATGGCTCTCCCCTGGAGGCTGGCAGACCACTGTCTGTCCCCATGCTGA
>NW_027844550.1:0-264 GCF_054177405.1 Leptonychotes weddellii
AGTTATATCAGACAAATAATAACTTAAGGCTGGTTTATGTATACTAATACCATATAAAATAGAACTTTTTTTTTTTTAAAGATTTTATTTATTTATTTGACAGCGAGAGACACAGCAAGAGAGGGAACACAAGCAGGGGGAGTGGGAGAGGGAAAAGCAGGCTCCCCGCAGAGCAAGGAGCCCGATGCGGGGCTCGATCCCAGGACCCTGGGAACATGACCTGAGCCGAAGGCAGATGCTTAACAACTGAGCCACCCAGGCGCC
>NW_027844551.1:0-264 GCF_054177405.1 Leptonychotes weddellii
AATACCTATTCTCCTGAAGCTGTTTAAAAAAATAAAATCAGAAGGAAAGCATCCAGACTCATTTTATGAGGCCAGCATTACCTTGATGCCCAATCCAGGCAAAGACATCATCAAAAACGAGAATTTCAGACTGATATCCCTGATGAATATGGATTCCAAAATCCTCAACAAAATCCTAGCTAATAGGATCCAACAATACGTTAAAAGGATCATCCACCACGACCAAGTGGGATTTATCCCTGGGATGCAAGGGTGGATCAACAT
>NW_027844552.1:0-264 GCF_054177405.1 Leptonychotes weddellii
TGTTCCAGGAGAGGAGAAGGAAAAAGAAAAGTCAGAATTCCACCACAATGTTTTCAGATTCACCGAGATAGGAAAAGTCGTTGACAACATGTAAAGGCAGAAGGCTTGAACCTGTCCTAACTTGGTAGAGTCTTTTTCTTATTGTTATTAATCACAAGACCAAAACCTTTGAAGTGATCTTCATTTTCTCCCCCCTTGGGGGGGCATTTATACAACCTCCCATGTCATGGAGGGTCTCCCTGGGTCCTGATCAATTTCAGCAAA
>NW_027844553.1:0-264 GCF_054177405.1 Leptonychotes weddellii
TGTTCCAGGAGAGGAGAAGGAAAAAGAAAAGTCAGAATTCCACCACAATGTTTTCAGATTCACCAAGATAGGAAAAGTCGTTGACAACATGTAAAGGCAGAAGGCTTGAACCTGTCCTAACTTGGTAGAGTCTTTTTCTTATTGTTATTAATCACAAGACCAAAACCTTTGAAGTGATCTTCATTTTCTCCCCCCTTGGAGGGGCATTTATACAACCTCCCATGTCATGGAGGGTCTCCCTGGGTCCTGATCAATTTCAGCAAA
>NW_027844554.1:0-264 GCF_054177405.1 Leptonychotes weddellii
GCTGGACTGGGTTACCCTTTTTTCTAGGGGCCATTGAGGAAAAGAGGCCTGCCCCTATTAAAATAACATGGAAAACTTCTTCCCCGGTTTGGACTCCTCAATGGCCCCTTCCAATAGAAAAATTGCAGGCCTTAGAACAAATTATTCAAAAGCAATTGCAGGCAGGACATATAGAGCCTTCGCAATCTCCTTGGAACTCTCCCGTTTTTTGTTATCAGAAAAAAATCAGGTAAGTGGTGTCTCTTAATAGACCTTCGGAATGTT
>NW_027844555.1:0-264 GCF_054177405.1 Leptonychotes weddellii
TGTCACGAATGGCATTTTGGAATCGACGTTGTAAGCCTCCCACCTCCAGTGCTCCAAACTATTGATAGGCAATTTCTTTTCTCTTTCCCCCTCGCCCCCTCCTCTGGATGGTCATTCCATCTGGGATGCGGTGATTCCATTGCGGGCCTCCCTCCGGGACCTGGCTCAGTGGGCTGCCCACCTTCACCTCTGATCGTCAGGTGTTAGTCAAAAGGCAAACACCAGGGCTGGCTTAGGGGCCCTGACTGGTGATTCCGCATTTCC
>NW_027844556.1:0-2142 GCF_054177405.1 Leptonychotes weddellii
ACCTATAAGCTGCCAAGACTGAAACAGGAAGAAATTGACAACCTGAGTAGGCCAATAACTAGTAACAAGATTGAAGCAGTGATCCAAAAACTCCCAAAAAACAAGAGTCCAGAGCCTGATGGATTCCCGGGGGAATTCTACCAAACATTCAAAGAAGAAATAATACCTATTCTCCTGAAGCTGTTTCAAAAAATAGAAACAGAAGGAAAACTTCCAAACTCATTCTATGAGGCCAGCATTACCTTAATCCCCAAACCAGACAAAGACCCCATCAAAAAGGAGAATTTCAGACCCATATCCCTGATGAGTATGGATTCCAAAATCCTCAACAAAATCCTAGCTAATAGGATCCAGCAATACATGAAAAGGATCATCCACCACGACCAAGTGAGATTTATCACCGCGATGCAGGGGTGGTTCAACATTCGCAAATCATTCAATGTGATAGAACACATTAATAAGAGAGGGAGAGGAACCATATGGTCCTCTCAATTGATGCAGAAAAAGCATTTGACAAAATACAACATCCTTTCCTGATTAAAACTCTTCAGAGTATAGGGATAGAGGGAACATTCCACAAGTTCATAAAATCCATCTATGAAAAACCCACAGTGATATCATCCTCAATGGGGAAAAGCTGAGAGCCTTTCCCTTAAGATCAGGAACACGTCAAGGATGCCCACTCTCGCCACTATTGTTCAACATAGTACTAGAAGTCCTAGCAACAGCAATCAGACAAAAGGAAATAAACGGTATTCAAATTGGCAAAGAAGAAGTCAAACTCTCTCTTTGTGCACACGACATGATAAGTTATGTGAAAAACCTGAAGGACTCCACCCCCAAATTACTAGAACTCATACAGCAATTCAGTAATGTGGCAGGATACAAAATCAATGCACAGAAATCAGTTGCTTTCTTATACACTAACAATGCAACTGTACAAAGAGAAATTAGAGAAACGATTCCATTTACAATATCACCAAAAACCATAAGATAACTCGGAATAAACCTAACCAAAGAGGTAAAGGATCTACACTCTAGGAACTACAGAACACGCATGAAAGAAATTGAAGAAGACACAAAAAGATGGAAAAATATTCCTTGCTCATGGATCAGAAGAATAAATATTGTTAAAATGTCTATGCTACCCAGAGCAATCTATAACTTCAGTGCCATCCCGATCAAAATTCCAATGACATTTTTCAAAGTGCTGGAACAAACAATCCTAAAATTTGTATGGAATCAGAAAAGACCCCGAATTGCCAAGGAAATGTTGGAAAAGAAAAACAAAGCTGTGGGCATCATGTTGCCCAATTTCAAGCTATATTACAAAGCTGTGATCACCAAGACAGCATGGTACTGGCACAGAAACAGACATATAGACCAACGGAACAGAATAGAGAGCCCAGGTACAGACCGTCAACTCTATGGTCAAATAATCTTTGATGAAGCAGGAAAAAACATGCAATGGAAAAAAGACAGTCTCTTCAATAAATGGTGCTGTGAAAATTGGACAGCCACATGCAGAGGAATGAACCTCGCCCATTCTCTAACACCATCCACAAAGATAAACTTAAATTGGATGAAAGACCTCAATGTGAGACAGGAATCCATCAAAATCCTTGAAGAGAACATAGACAGCAACCTCTTTGACATCGCCCACAGCAACTTCTTTCAAGATACATCTCCAAAAGCTAGTGAAACAAAAGCAAAAATGAACTTTTGGGACTTCAACAAGATTAAAAGCTTCTGCACAGCAAAGGAAACAGTCAACAAAACAAAGAGGCAACCCACAGAATGGGAGAAGATATTTGCAAATGACTCTACAGATAAAGGGCTGGTATCCAAGATCTATAAAGAACTTCTTAACTCAACACCCAAAAACAAATAATCAAGTTAAAAAGTGGGCAGAAGATATGAGAAGACACTTCTCTGAAGAAGATATACAAATGGCTAACAGACACATGAAAAAATGTTCATCATCATTAGCCACCAGGGAATTCCAAATCAAAACCACACTGAGATACCACCTTACACCAGTTAGCATGGGAAAAATGGAGAGGGAAAGAAACAACAAATGTTGGAGAGGTTGTGGAGAAAGGGGAACCTTCTTACACTGTTGGTGGGAATGCAAGTTGGTAC
>NW_027844557.1:0-264 GCF_054177405.1 Leptonychotes weddellii
TACCTAGACAAATAAAACCATGTCGTTTCTCTAAATTCAGTAACTACTGTTGGAAAACTTCAAATTTTAAAATCAAAAGGAATGGTAAGGAGCAAAAAGAGAATTGATTATTTGATTTTTTTTTCTTTCTTCTTTCTCCCTGGGGGACTGGGACTGGAGATGGAAGCGGTCTGCATGCATGGGAAATGAATCAAGCATCCAGGCCCCAAGTCTTTCCTGAAGCCTAAAATAGTTTCCCAAACAGTGTGTGAATGAATACTTGTC
>NW_027844558.1:0-264 GCF_054177405.1 Leptonychotes weddellii
CTTCTTAGGAATTTGCTTTTGAATTAACTATAAAATATTGTAGGTTTAACCTCTTAATAAAATAGTCACTGGGGCGCCTGGGTGGCTCAGTCGGTTAAGCGACTGCCTTCCGCTCAGGTCATGATCCTGGAGTCCCGGGATCGAGTCCCGCATCGGGCTCCCTGCTCGGCGGGGAGTCTGCTTCTCCCTCTGACCCTCCCCCCTCTCATGTACTCTCTCTCATTCTCGCTCTCTCAAATAAATAAATAAATCTTTAAAAAAAAA
>NW_027844559.1:0-264 GCF_054177405.1 Leptonychotes weddellii
TACCTAGACAAATAAAACCATGTCGTTTCTCTAAATTCAGTAACTACTGTTGGAAAACTTCAAAATTTAAAATCAAAAGGAATGGTAAGGAGCAAAAAGAGAATTGATTATTTGATTTTTTTTTCTTTCTTCTTTCTCCCTGGGGGACTGGGACTGGAGATGGAAGCGGTCTGCATGCATGGGAAATGAATCAAGCATCCAGGCCCCAAGTCTTTCCTGAAGCCTAAAATAGTTTCCCAAACAGTGTGTGAATGAATACTTGTC
>NW_027844560.1:0-264 GCF_054177405.1 Leptonychotes weddellii
GCGGGAAGCCTGCTTCTCCCTCTCCCATTCCCCCTGCTTGTGTTCCTGCTCTCGCTCTCTCTCTCTCTGTCAAATAAATAAATAAAATCTTTAAAAAAAAAAAAAAAAGCCAGGAGCCACTTGACCCATGCCAACCACATACTGTTTCTCTCCTTGGAATTTGGAAATAAAAGTGAAAACTTTAATCAACCTCAAATTGTGAGAACATGTAATAGTGGAACATTTTCCACTGAATAACACTGATGAAAGAATTTATTTTTTTTT
>NW_027844561.1:0-264 GCF_054177405.1 Leptonychotes weddellii
CATGATTCATTGTTTGTGCATAACACCCAGTGCTCCATGCAGAACGTGCCCTCCTCAATACCCATCACCAGGCTAACCCATCCTCCCACCCCCCTCCCCTCTAGAACCCTCAGTTTGTTTTTCAGAGTCCATCGTCTCTCATGGTTCGTCTACCCCTCCGATTTCCCCCCCTTCATTCTTCCCCTCCTGCTACCTTCTTTTTTTTTTTCTTAACATATATTGCATTATTTGTTTCAGAGGTACAGATCTGAGATTCAACAGTCT
>NW_027844562.1:0-264 GCF_054177405.1 Leptonychotes weddellii
TGGTCTCCTTAGTGTGAAAGAAAAATCCTGTGTAAAATCAGTAGTTTAATGAAAGAGAGAAATCTTATGTAAAATCTGTGGTTTCTTTTTGACTCTGTGGTTCTTGGCCTGGAGACCTATGTGATGGTGTTTGCAGTATTGTCCCTGCTTTATCTGATTTTGGAATCATGTTCGGATTTAGATTTTCTGTGTGACAAACATTCTCATTTAATGAAAACTGTTGGTCAAATGTAAAAGTACTCTGAATGGTTCTATATAACACAA
>NW_027844563.1:0-264 GCF_054177405.1 Leptonychotes weddellii
AAAGAAAGAAAAGAAAGAAGAAAGGAAGGAAGAAAGAAAGAGAGAGAGAGAGAAAGAAAGAAAGGAAGGAAGGAAGGAGAAAGAAAGAAAGAGAAGGAAGGAAGGAAGGAAAGAAAAAGAAAGAAAGAAAGAAAAGAAAGAAGGAAGGAAGAAGAAAGAAAGAAAGAAAGAAAGAAAGAAAGAAAGAAAGAAAGAAAGAAAGAAAGAAAGAAAGGAGAAAATTCTACCACCCACCTGCCCAGTCCTGATCACCACCATTGAATC
>NW_027844564.1:0-264 GCF_054177405.1 Leptonychotes weddellii
CTTTATCTCTCTGTCTTTGCCTCTCTCTCTCTTTCTGTATCTCTCTGTCTCTGTCTTTGTCTCTCTCTCTCTCTCTCTTTCTGTATCTCTCTGTCTCTGTCTTTGTCTCTCTCTCTCTCTCACACACACACAATAATAGCAGCTATGCTGCTTAATGGCTGACTATTAAAGTCTTCAAGGTTTATTGGTCACATCACACTACCTTCTAGACGGTTGGCATGGAAAGGGCAGCGATTACACAACTTGCTAGTTTCATAAACCCCC
>NW_027844565.1:0-264 GCF_054177405.1 Leptonychotes weddellii
CTACTGTGAGGATGTAACAGGTCAGGTTGTCAGCTACACCAGGAAAGATTTCTCATGTACAGCAGAAGCCACATCCTGCCAGGAAGGGCTTCCTTTCCCTTTCTCCCTCCTTTCAGTCCTTGCCTCCTGGGGACATGGGGAAAGAGTCCTGGTACTGAGAAGGGGGCCTCAGTCCTGGGGTAACTCTCGCCTAGTCAGTCAGACACCTTACGGGATTGAGTAGTGGGCTTCTCTCTTGTGACCCAGAGGGCCTTGCAGCTAAAT
>NW_027844566.1:0-264 GCF_054177405.1 Leptonychotes weddellii
TGAATGAATGGATGAATGAATGATTTGCCAGGAGAGGAGCTAGATAATTTAGCTCATCTAGGTCTGTGTGTCCTTGCCAGGGTGACTAGGACAAGCACCTTACTTCAGGGAATAGCCAATCCAAAGCCAGCTAACAGAAGAAACAGCCAGCCCTGGATGGACCTCGTGGTGGCAAGGCAGAACGTGTTTCTGCACCTGACCCAGGTTCATACTAACATTGAAATCTGAGTCCAGACGCAAGAGGTACTAGGCCAAAAGCTGCCT
>NW_027844567.1:0-2142 GCF_054177405.1 Leptonychotes weddellii
TTGAGTTTGAGAAGTTCTTTATAGATGTTGGATATCAGCTCTTTGTCTGTAGTATCATTTGCAAATATCTTCTCCTATTCTGTGGGTTGCCTCTTTGTTTTGCTGACTGTTTCCTTTGCTGTGCAGAAGCTTTTTATCTTGATGAAGTCCCAAAAGTTCATTTTTTGCTTTTGTTTCATTTGCCTTTGGAGATGTATCTTGAAAGAAGTTGCTTGGCCGATGTCGAAGTGGTAACTGCCTATGTTCTCCTCTAGGATTTTGATGGATTCCTGTCTCACATTGAGATCTTTCATCCATTTTGAGTTTATCTTTGTGAATGGTGTGAGAGAATGGTCGAGTTTTCATTCTTCTGCATGTGGCTGTCCAATTTTCCCAGCACCATTTATTGAAGAGACTGTCTTTTTTCCATTGCATATTTTTTCCTGCTTTGTCAAAGATTATTTGACCATAGATTTGAGAGTCCATATCTGAGCTCTCTATTCTGTTCCATTGGTCTGTATGTCTGTTTTTGTGCCAGTACCATGCTGTCTTGGTGATCACTACTTTGTAATATAGCTTGAAATTGGGCAACGTTATGCTCCCATGTTGTTTGTTTTTCTTTTTCAACATTTCCTTGGTGATTCGGGGTCTTTTCTGAAACTCACATCCATTTAAACATGGAAACAATTAGGAAACAATACAAAATTTGATAAATGCATGTCCAGAATCAGAGCACACAGAATATGCTGAAAATGCCATAAGGGAGAAAAGTTAGATTGGTCTAGAGCATGGTTTCTCAAATTTAGCACTACTGACATTTTGGGCTGGATAATTCTTTATTTTGGGAGAAGCTCTCTTGTACATTGTAGAATATCGAGCAGCATCCTTGAGCTCTACCCACTGAGGCCTGTAGCACCCTTCTCCCCAAGCGGTTACAATATTGCCAAATGTTCTCTGAGGGGTTTAGTCACTCCAGTTTGAGGACCTCTGGTCTAGGGGTTTCAGAGGTTTCAAGTAGAGAACAGACTTTAAGATGCCCAACTAAAAACTTACATGGCAGTTCCCAGGCTGTGAACTTCAAAGACTAAGAAAAATGTAAAATTAAAAATAAATTAAGAGAGACTACTTCAGAATGAATGATAGCCCTTTACAGGAAAGCATTACCAACAATCTTTAATGAATATTCTAAAAATATGGATATCATCTTTTTAAAACAGGAAATGTAGAGATGCCTGGGTGGCTCAGTCAGTTAAGCATCTGACTTCGGCTCAGGTCATGATCTCGGGGTCCTGGGATCTAGCCCTGAGTTGGGCTCCTTATTCACAAGGGAGTCTACTTGTCCCTCTTCTCCCCCCTTCAAATAAATAAATTAAAATCTTTAAAAAAATCAAGGAAATGTTTAGGATAAAATTTGAGTGTAAATTATAAGATATGTCTTTACTTTCATAATAAAGTTTATCAATGATAGATTTTTACTAGTACAGAAGGAAAATCAGTCCAAAAGTCTGACTTATTCTGGTATTTTCATTAGGTTTCCAAAAAACTTCTTATGTAGTCCTTATTGTTGTTGTTGTTGTTGTTGTTATTTTAATGTCACCAGAGACTGAACTCATTATGGACTGGAACCAGAATGAGAATCAGCATTTTTGTTGATTACCGTCTTCAATTTTGCATGCATCACCTCACTTTTCTGGCTCCCTTAATGTGGAAAAACACATACACTGAATGACAAGGTCTAATTTGCCTTTGATAACTGCATTAGGTTCCTATGGCTGCCATAACAAATCGCCTGCAACAGTCTTGGTGATTTAAGAGCCACAGAAATGTATTCTTTCTGTTCTGGAAGTGAGAAACCTGAAATTGAGGTGTTGACAGGGTTGGTTCTCTCTGGAGGCTCTGGAGAGTCTGTTCCCCACCCCCCCCCTCCCTCCTGTCACCTGGGAGTTTGCTGGCATTCCTTGGCTTGTAGGTGCATCACTGCACTCTTCGTCTCATCTTCACATGGCATTTTCACTGTGTCTCCCTCCTCTTCTTTTTTTTTTTATTCTTATGTTAATCCCCATACATTACATCATTAGTTTTAGATGTAGTGTTCCATGATTCATTGTTTCTGCACAACACCCAGTGCCCCATGCAGAATGTGCCCTCCTCAATACCCACCAC
>NW_027844568.1:0-264 GCF_054177405.1 Leptonychotes weddellii
AAGTTCCAAAGTCTTCCTCAAGATTTCTGATGATTCTCAGTGCATCATCTTCCAGTTCCTGTAACGACTGAACCCTAAATCTTCCCAGAATTATTCTAAATTCAGAGCTTTAAACCAATTGAAGTCAGGGAATGAGGTCCCTTTTCTTGACTTTCTCTCCAAAACAAACAAGTGGAATTTATATATGCTTCAGTCTTTAGAGAGGAATCAGGAAAATGGAGGGAATATACACCACAGGAATTCAAAGACATTAAGTTTTAAAAC
>NW_027844569.1:0-264 GCF_054177405.1 Leptonychotes weddellii
ATTAATATTATCAGTCAGGACTTTTTAAAAAATTTCAAGTGACAGAAATCCAATTTGAACAATCTTTTTTTTTTTTTTTTAAAGATTTTATTTATTTATTTGAGAGAGAGAATGAGATAGAGAGAGCATGAGAGGGGGGAGGGTCAGAGGGAGAAGCAGACTCCCTGCCGAGCAGGGAGCCCGATGCGGGACTCGATCCAGGGACTCCAGGATCATGACCTGAGCCGAAGGCAGTCGCTTAACCAACTGAGCCACCCAGGCGCC
>NW_027844570.1:0-264 GCF_054177405.1 Leptonychotes weddellii
TGTGATCTATTCTGGAGAATGTTCCATGGGCACTAGAGAAGAATGTGTATTCCGTTGCTTTGGGGTGGAATGTTCTGAATATGTCTGTGAAGTCCATTTGGTCCAGTGTGTCATTTAAAGTCTTTATTTCCTTGTTGATCTTTTGCTTAGACGATCTGTCCATTTCAGTGAGGGGGGTGTTAAAGTCCCCCACTATTATTGTATTGTTGTCGATGTGTTTCTTTGCTTTTGTTATTAATTGCCTTATATAATTGGCTGCTCCCA
>NW_027844571.1:0-264 GCF_054177405.1 Leptonychotes weddellii
TGAATGAATGGATGAATGAATGATTTGCCAGGAGAGGAGCTAGATAATTTAGCTCATCTAGGTCCGTGTGTCCTTGCCAGGGTGACTAGGACAAGCACCTTACTTCAGGGAATAGCCAATCCAAAGCCAGCTAACAGAAGAAACAGCCAGCCCTGGATGGACCTCGTGGTGGCAAGGCAGAACGTGTTTCTGCACCTGACCCAGGTTCATACTAACATTGAAATCTGAGTCCAGACGCAAGAGGTACTAGGCCAAAAGCTGCCT
>NW_027844572.1:0-264 GCF_054177405.1 Leptonychotes weddellii
GGCTCCACCAGCTTCCTCAGGCTGTCAGCACGGACCGCCCACAGCCTCTGGCTCGCCCCCAGCGGCAGGGCCCACTCAGGTTCACGGTGGGGCTGATCTTTGGATAAAGGAGGGACAATTCACAACACAGAAACTGCAAAAATATTCCTGTCCGTGTCCTGAAGTGCAACAGAATATCAACAATTGGTTCGGATCATCTTACACGTATGTGAAGGGTGATTTTGTACCTGGCCAAGGCTGGGGCTGGACCGGGTGTGTGTGTGT
>NW_027844573.1:0-264 GCF_054177405.1 Leptonychotes weddellii
CTCGTGGTGAGGGCTGCATGCCACGTACGTGCAACGTGCCTAGGTCACGGCCCGCTCACGGTGCACACTCACTCAGTGAGCTGTTGTGGATACACACGTGAGGAGACACCCAGGATCACGTCAGGATGATCTTTGTTTTCCCTCCAGGTGTGGCAGGTGAGGCGGAGCTGCAGGTGATCCAGCCTGAGAAGTCAGTGTCTGTCGCAGCCGGACAGACAGCCACTCTGCGCTGCACCCTGACCTCCCTGCACCCCCTTGGGCCGG
>NW_027844574.1:0-264 GCF_054177405.1 Leptonychotes weddellii
AAAAAGACACATTTATTCAGCGTCATGATCAGACTATTACATTTAGCAATCAACAGCATGGGTGCAAAAAAAAAAAAAAAAATCTACATTAAAACCCTTTGTTGGAATGCTTTACACTTTCCACAGAACAGAAACTAAAATAACCTGTTATACAATTAGTCACAAATACAGTCCTCGAGTTTTTTGCCCATACACATGAGTATTGTCTAAAACATGTCTTCTTTGTAGCAGCTAGGCCCTGCCACCACTGTGCTTGGCTGAGTT
>NW_027844575.1:0-264 GCF_054177405.1 Leptonychotes weddellii
TTTTTTTTTTTTTTTTTTTTAAAGATTTTATTTATTTATTTGAGACAGAGAGAATGAGAGAGAGAGAGCACATGAGAGGGGGGAGGGTCAGAGGGAGAAGCAGGCTCCCCGCCGAGCAGGGAGCCCAATGCGGGACTCGATCCAGGGACTCCAGGATCATGACCTGAGCCGAAGGCAGTCGCTTAACCAACTGAGCCACCCAGGCGCCCTGTGCCCTGAATTCTTGACTCACAGAATCCATGAGCAGAATCAAATGCTTGTTTT
>NW_027844576.1:0-264 GCF_054177405.1 Leptonychotes weddellii
TATGTTTATAGTTATTATGTCCTTTTATGAATATAGAACATCCTCCTTTGTCTGTTAAATAATTCTTTTTTTTTAAAGATTTTATTTATTTATTTGAGACAGAGAGAATGAGAGAGACAGAGAGCACATGAGAGGGGGGAGGGTCAGAGGGAGAAGCAGGCTCCCTGCCGAGCAGGGAGCCCGATGCGGGACTCGATCCAGGGACTCCAGGATCATGACCTGAGCCGAAGGCAGTCGCTTAACCAACTGAGCCACCCAGGCGCC
>NW_027844577.1:0-264 GCF_054177405.1 Leptonychotes weddellii
AATTGTGCAAGACTGTTGAATCTCAGATCTGTACCTCTGAAACAAATAATGCAATATATGTTAAGAAAAAAAAAAGAAGAAGAAGGTAGCGGGAGGGGAAGAATGAAGCGGGGGAAATCGGAGGGGTGGACGAACCATGAGAGACGATGGACTCTGAAAAACAGGCTGGGGGTTCTAGAGGGGAGGGGGGTGGGAGGATGGGTTGGCCTGGTGGTGGGTATTGAGGAGGGCACGTTCTGCATGGAGCACTGGGTGTTATGCACA
>NW_027844578.1:0-13353 GCF_054177405.1 Leptonychotes weddellii
GCAGCTCCCAGCGGTGTGCAGAAGGCTGATCCTGGCGTGTGGGACCATCTGTGCCCTGTCTCCCTCGGTAGCCTGGGGGTCCGGGAGGGAGGAAGGGGGCCTCGCTCACCTGTGAGAAGCTCAGCGCAGCATACGGTTCCCGGCTGAGAAAGGAGGCTGGCCATCAGACCACCACTGTGGTCTCTGACCCTGTTCTCCCTGCTGCCCTCAGGAGGCCGACCCCGGGAGCCTAGCAACAGCAAAGAACCGAGGGGCCGTGTGGTCTAAGGATAGTGCCCGTCCTCACGGAGGAAGCTGAGCACAGAAGTTCCTGCCTCCTTCCGAGGGGGCAGGCAAGATCATTTCCTCCTCACCCTAGACCTGGAGTTGGGTGGCTGAGCCGAGCTGTCCGCTGCCTGGCTTGCTTTGCTAGTTAGGACCCAGTGAGATCATGTCCTCTAGCGTGACTCTGAGCCTGAGCAGAATCGGGGTGGGGGTGGGGGGACAGCAGGAGTGACGGCCCATGACAGCACCCAGCACTGCATTCACATTTTCTATTACCTGAGACCTGGACTCGGCCAGAGAATTCTCCCACTTACCCTATAGTCAGTGATAAGCCCTGGAAAAGAGAAAGAAATAACAAAAAGAAGCCATTAGATACAATGGTTGATTACATGCCTCACCTCTCTCATTTTCAAGATTAAATTTCTTGTGTCCCATCTGTCATCTCCTGCACTGGACGTGAGACCACGGAGGGCCGGGATGGGTGTTCTCTGTGGCACTTCTCATGGTAACAGACCCAAGGGGCTTTCCAGAGGGCAGGGTGCCCAGAACAAATTGGAAATGCTGGATTATGAGTGGATTCCCATTTGCTTCACTTTCTATGCTTCCGTAAGCACAAAAATCTAAGCTTTCTTCTATTGCCCAGTAGTAACTTGGCATTCAGATCATGTAAAGCCTTCATTGTGCACTGACTCGTGCATGGGAAGGTGGATTTCTGATAAACAGAGGGATGAGATCATGAGACAAGAATCAGACTTTTGATGGATGTTCATGTCTGCATTCTCGGATCTTAGTCCAGAGTCTGGCATGGAGCAGATACTGGTGAGGAACCGTTGGATCGATATCACCATCCTGGATTCAAATAGCTTCATAGTGGATACAAAACATGTCTGGTTTGCCTTCAGTCTCGCCTTGTGCCTAAAGCAACAGAGCGAAGGATCTTATGGAGGACAGAACACTGGACAGAGTCTCACCGATGGAAGTTGCTCCATGGTGATCTTAGGCAAGCAATCAGCTGGGAATTATGAACCTGAGCTGCAGTCTTGTGTTTCGGACATCTGGTCCTCTAGTGTAGGTCCAGACGAGGCACGCCGGGGCTCATCAGTGTCCCCCATTTCCCAAGTAAGAGCAACGGTGGCCTGGCCATAGCAGGCCCGCCCCGTGGGCAGTTGGGACTAGCCGTCCACCTAATGCAATCCACCCCCACCCTCACAGACTGCTCCTCACCCACTCTGCAGAGGGGTCTAACTTACACATACAAGGAAATCTAAAGTTATTAAACAAACAGCAACAGCAGGGTCACCAGAAATGACCCGACGGGGATGCATAGAGGGGATGCATAGATGCCAAATGCCTATGTGGCATGTAATGAGCACTCAGCAAGAGTCTGTTAAAAACGCAGATGACGTCGTGAGTGAAGATGAATAAATGACCCTCCTGTTTAGTTCACATCCCTGTGCCATGCCCGTAGCCATGAGCCATGTGTGGCCATTTACATTCAATTAAGATGAAATCAACTTAAACACGGAGCTCTTCGGTCAGACTAGCCACATTTCCAGTGCTCAGGAGCCACGTGGAGCTAGTGGGCTACCACACAGAGAGCGCAGAATTAGAGAACCTTTCCTTCATTGTGCAAGTTTTACCGGATGCATGACTAAAGCTTGAAGTAGGTTTCAGATGTAGAAGCTTCTGTGGCTAAACATCACGGTTAGTGAAAGGTGGAGCCTGCTTCTCGGTGACCCTACGTCCTCAAGGACCAGCTGAAGGCCCGGTCCAGTTAGGAACTTCGCGGACACGGGTCTGCTGTGAACACAAGGAATGCCCAAGCCCTCCTGCCAACAGCTTGCTACGACCACAGTTGAACTTATGGTGCAGACTTCTTAATAAGTGTTATGTGCCTAGGCGGTCTTTACAACTACATACGAGGTATGTGGGGTGAGCAGCTCCTCCATGCAAACAGCATGCAGTAAACACAATAGAAACAAACAACACATCAGACAGGACTGGCAAGAAACACCACCATGGGGCGGAAGCACCTGCACTCGGGAGGTGGGCTCATGGGGACTTCCTGACTCACCCTTCCTGCTTCTTGTTTCCAAAGGTACAGTTTTTATAATGAAAGAGTTTATCTGGAAAAGTCTGTGCAACAGGTGTGGCCGCTTTTCCCTATCACCAGCATTGAGACAGAATTTTCTGTTATATATAAAAAACACAAATCCCGCTTATTTGGGTCCCGGTTCCTTGTCTCCCCCCAGCTGATAGGTGTCCAAGGAGACAAACGCATAAAAGTGCAAGGCAAACGCAGGGACGTATTGGGACGGCGACCTCTCCCACATTGCTGCCCCCACTGCAGCTGCTGGCCACCATCCCCTGGGTCCAGTGGTGTTCCAGCAGCAGGACGATGGGTCTGAGCCTCCAGGGGGACAGAGGGACAACAGACAAGAAGCCAGTGAGTGAGAGGGCTTCGTGGCCAGACTCGGGATGGGGTCAGGCATTGGCTTCAGTGGAGAGATCTGGGAAGACCTCACTGAGTGGGAGGCTTTTGCCCCGGACCCAGTGATGAGCAGGGGGCGTCCTAATGACCCCCAGGTGCGACAGGGGGCTGCAACAGCCTAGCGAGCCAAGTGCCACGACATGAGGGGCCACGGGGCAGTCGTTGAGGAGTCTTCTTTATTACATAGAAAGGATCTTTAAAAAAACCCTGTAGAACACTCTAAACACGGTTTCATTTCAAGGAGCAGAAGGCTTAGCGGCACTAGGGCTGAATCCGTGCGGATAAAAAAATGCCCTTACATCCACTGGCCATAAGAACTTGAAGTTGATTTTTGCTGATCTACTTGTGAAGCACAAAATGGGTCACCATCTTTGTTGACTTATAGAGGTTTGCGGGTTTTGTTTTGTGTTTTTTCTTTTTTTGTAGGGGAAAAAACAAATAACTAATATTTTTCATCTCTAAAAGCCATAGCAAATATTTCAATAAGAAATTGCCTTCCTATAAAAGCAACATAAAATAAATTTTTGTATGCCTCGAGCGATAAGCCCTCAGGTGCCCTTCGCTTACACACATTCCAAGAATCCCTTCATTGTTTAAGGGCAACATTTTGCGTTTTAACTGTCGTGATTGCAAAGATTTTTATTATCTGAACATGAAATACATTTTTTTTTGTAATAGGAGAGCTTGGCAGTCACTTCAGAATTTCACAGTGTTTCATGCCAATTCCTTTTTTCCAAAGTAGACTTTATTTTTTTAGGGCAGTTTTAGGTCCTGAGCAAATCTGAGCCGGTGTGTGGGGTCTGCGAACATCAACGGGGACACGTGTCTGCACCATACCTGAGAACAACAACACTTACATAGTTCTAAGTATGTTTTTAAAACTGTAAAAATATAGAGCAAATTAAGAAAATTCACAAATAATTGCACCATCCAGCTGTAAGGACTATTCACATTTGGAAAATTTTCATTGCATGCTTTTCAAAAGAAAAAAAAATTGGATTGCTGGGATCATTCTTCTAAATATCTGATTCCTATTTCTTTGGTAAGAATCTCAGAGGGGCGCCTGGGTGGCTCAGTTGGTTAAGCATCTGGCTTTAGCTCAGGTCGTGATCTCAGGGTCCTGGGATCGAGCCCCACGTCGGGCACCTTGCTCAGTGGGGAGCCTGTTTCTCCCTCTCCCACTGCCCTTCCTCCGTGCTTGTGTTTGCTCTCTCTCTCAAATAAATAAATAAAATCTTAAGAAAAAAAAAAAGAATCTCAGAAGAATCTACATTTCCGCCCCCTCGCCACCCGCTTGGAGCCTGGCCTGTACTAACAGGATTTGGCGTTTGGCTGTGGCCTAGGACAGTAGCCATACGAAATGAGCTATTCTGTGTTTTCTAGGAACTGCTCCAGCATCTCTCTGTGCCAGGGAACTTTCTGCTCCTCACCACGGGACTCGAGCACCTGGCCGTGTCCTCTCTTGGCCCCGGTCGTCGAGAAGCACACAGCCAGAACGCAGGCCTGGGGTGGCTCCAGTCCCGCCAGCAGGGACGGGCACAGAGGGCAGGTCTATGGACCCAACAGGTGAGATGCACATGGACACGCCGATCCTGCCCGGGTGTCACTGGGTTTTCGCTTTGCTCCCCGGGCCCCCAGCCCCACTCCGTGTCCCCCTGGTGGTATTGGTGTGAGCGGATGCACACTCAGAGAGACAGTAGGGCAGTCAAGCTTTTAAAGGTCCTACACAGGACATGTCCACACCCGCCCTGAAAGCTGTGCCGTGACCCCCCCAGCCCCGTGGGCCCTTCCCCGGCTCCTGCACTGAGGCAGTCCCCAAGGCCCCATCAGCACCCTTCCCCCCCGGGGAAGCGGCTCCCAGGAGCTGGTCCCTGTGGACGCGAACCTGCCTCTCTGGCTCCCAGCAGAAGTGCAGCTCTGATGAAAACAAAACCAGAACATTGCAGAAAGCAAGGACCCCGGCATACCTGAATCCTGATGGCCGTGCTTCAGGTAGAGAGGGTCCAGTTTAAAGGCTCCTATCAGGTCTGTCCTCTTCTTCACCCTGGTTTGAGAGAACAAATGATGGGGTTTAATGAGGAAGCCCCTCAGATGGGCCCCCGTGGCCCTTCCCTCCGGTCCCTCTTCCAGCTGGCTCAGATCAGACCCACCTGCTCTGAGACCCTTCCCTAGACCCTGCTCCGTCAGCATGTCCCTCATCTGTGCGCCCTCCACCCCTCCCCCTGGCCCCACTTCAGCACAGCATTAATCTCCAGGACTCCAAGCACTCAAGGGGGCCGTCTAATAAAAAAACAAATATTTGCTTTTCATCCCTGGTTCCGGGCATACAGCAGCTAAAACCCTTGGAATCCCTGGAGGGGTAAGAATTGCTCTTGTAGGGCCAATGTGACTGGAGGCCCCTGGGGAGCTGCAGGATGGGGGCTGGTTGCCAGGAAAACCAAGTCGATTTGAGGGTGGGACTCTGAGCCCTACCTCCAGTCTCTGGGGAATCAGGGGGAGAGGGAAGGACTGAGATTGAGTTAATGACCAACGGCCAACGATTTAATCAATCATACCTATGTGGTGAAGGACGGTGTTTGCTGAGCACATCAATGTGCTGGGATGGAGCCATGCCCTGGGGAGGACGGCAAAGTTCTGTGTCCTCCACCCACACCCCGTGCCTTGTCCTACCCAGCTCCTCCCTCTGGCTGTTCACTTGTTTCCTTTATAATAAATCAGTAAATGGGGCGCCTGGGTGGTGCAGTTAGTTAAGCGTCTAACTTTTGGTTTCAACTCAGGTCATGATCTCAGGGTCATGAGATCAAGTCCCCCACCGGGCTCCACACTCAGCGACATGTCTGCTTGTCCTTCTCCCTCTGTTCCTCCCACTCATGCTCTCTCTGTCTTTCTCTCTCTCTCTCTCTCAAATAAATAAATCTTTTAAAAAAATAAAAAAATAAATCAGTAAATGTAAGAGAGTTGCTTTCCTGAGTGCTATGAGCTATTCTAGCAAATTACCAAATCTGAAGGAGCAGGGTGTTCATGGGAACCCCCCACTTTACAGGAAGTTGGGCAGAAGCGCGGACACCCTTGGACCCACGACTCCTGTGGGGTTTGTGCTAACTCCGATACTTAGCGTCAGAATGGAATCCCATTATGAGATGCCCAGTTATCTGCAGAGCTAGTGAACGGATGTAGGAAGAGGAAACCCAGCAGGTGAGCATATATCCTCTCTGTCGGCCCAGGCCTAGCACCTGGCCACTGACAGGCATCACTGGTGTGCGTGGGATGAACAGAAGCTAAAGGGGAGAAGGTGGTCCTACCGCGAGCCGCCCTCAGACTCCGTATGCAGTGATGGTCCGGGATAGCTCAGGTCAAAACTCGCATTTGGGCTGGGATTTGAGGTCTGAGCTTTAGGATAATTGCCTCTCCACCTCATTTGGCTAGCACAGACAACATCTCAAAGCAATTTGATGGCCAACAGACTATCCTAAGGGCAAACTGGAGAAGAAATGTCAGTCTGACAGTAGCTTAGGCTTGAAAGCAAATACTAAGTGAATGAGTCTCTGCAAGATAAAACTGGGGTGGGGGGGGCGCCTGGGTGGCTCAGTTGGTTAAGCAACTGCCTTCGGCTCAGGTCATGATCCTGGAGTCCCGGGATCGAGTCCTGCATCAGGCTCCCTGCTCAACAGAGAGTCTGCTTCTCCCTCTGACCTTCCCCCTTCTCATGCTCTATCTCATTCTCTCTCTCAAATAAAAAAATAAAATCTTAAAAAAAAAAAAAAGATAAAACCAGGGGGAACGAAATAGCATGGCAGGATGTGGCTCACCAGCGAGGGGGCAGGAGAAAGGCCAGATTTATTCAGGAAAAGTAATTCAAGTGCTATTTCTACAAAGGGTTAAAAGACAGACTCTGTCAGTAAGCCATAGTGAGGGGTCTGGTCCATGCTGTGCCTTTGACCTCGGGCAAGAACTTGGATCACACCTGACCTTACGCATGTGAATGCAGGAATTCTGGTGCATCCCGGGTAGCATATGAGGAGGCCCTGTAGGAGACTCCTTGGTCTCCCTGAACTGGGGAGGGCTCTGCACTTAGCCTTAGAGAGGGAAAGAAAGACGGAACAGGGTAGAAATACTTCTGGCTCGCAGTAGAACTCCGTCCTTCATAAATGAAGATCATATTCCCCTTCCCAAAGCGCGTGTCTTTGTGATCCAAACATTTGTGCAGTGCTAAAGTCCCGCAAGGGGGTACACATTATAATATACCCACCTCACTGTTGAGGAAACAGAGCCCGCACACAGTTAAATCTGTGTGTCCATCCCCTCACCACTCCCCAGAGGAGGCCATGTGGCCACATTTGGCTCTCTCACTCCCACGGAGTTCTACAGAATCTTCCCAACAAATTCCTACATAATCTATGGTATTGTTTTGCAGGTTTCTTTCTTTCTTTCTTTCTTTCTTTTTTTTTTTTTGAGATTTATTTATTTATTTTAGAGACACAGAGAGAGAGAGCACCGAGAGGGAGAGAGAGAGAGAGCATGGGAAGAGGCAGAGGGAGAGAGAGAATCCTCAAGCAGACTCCAGGCTCAGCGTGAAGCCCAACACGGGGCTCGATCTCACGACCCTGAGATCATGACCTGACCCGAAATCAAGAGTCGGATGCTTCACGGACGGAGCCACCCAGGTGCCCCCTGAACGTTTCTAAACGTAACACAAACAGAAGCTGTTTAAAGATAAATGGCATCTTTTTGTGTATTTTCCCCTGACCTGCTTTTCGTCTCCAAACTACACTCCTGAGCTTCCGACCCGATCTTCCGTGTAGATCTTGTTCACTTTGCCACCTCGCTGGATGGCCCCACCAGCAGACCCAAGTCTGTCCACTCTCCTCTTGCTTGTCGCTCATTGTGAGACAGGCCAAGCTGCACCGGAGCCCCGCGGTGCACTGGAGGACGGCCCCTCGGACACACGTGCAGTTACGGAACGGGGACGGGGCAGGCAGGGCCAAGGCAGCGTCGGAGGGGGTGTGGCCCTCGAGCTCCTATGGTTGCCCGTCCTGGTCAGCAATCAGTGCAGAGGGACTTCATCTGACGCAACTGACAATGTTCCCAGAGGGACTTTAATGTGCATTTCTGATTTCTGATGATGTGGAGTAACATTGCATTTGTCCAGCGCCCCCTGCTGTTTCCTTCGGTGAAAAAATTTTTGTTCATTTTGTATGAGCTCTGGTATCCTGCCCTGGATGGTAGGAGTTACATAACCAGCAGTGATGGGAATCCAGGTAAATGCGGGCTGCTTCTAGGCTGTCCCCTCCGGATCTCCGCTCCACTGCCTCCTGCTTGAGCCATACTGACTTCACCTGCACATCGATGTTGGATGGGGCAATATCCCACCGCATTGTTCTTCGATTCTTTCCTTGGCTATTCTGGGCCCATGTAAATATTAGGCTCAGCTTCACCAAGTGCCACAAAAATACCCAGCCGGGATATTTAGGGTGATACTGGGCTCTGATGCTCAGTCTCCCTCTCCACGAACACAGCATACCCCTCCATTCAGCGAGGACTGCTGGAATGGCTTCCAAAACATTGTCTGTTTTCCCCTCAAGAGTCTGCACAACTTTTTTTTTTTTTTAAGATTTTATTTATTTATTTGACAGAGAGAGACACACAGCGAGAGAGGGAACACAAGCAGGGGGAGCGGGAGAGGGAGAAGCAGGCTTCCCGCCAAGCAGGGAGCCCGATGCGGGGCTCGATCCCAGAAGCCTGGGATCATGACCTGAGCCGAAGGCAGACGCTTAACGACTGAGCCACCCAGGCGCCCTTCTGCACAACTTTTGATACCTTTATTTGTCATAACCTTATGTCTTATTCTGCTATTATAAAGGGTATTTCTTTATTTATAATTTACAATACTATAAAATTGTACAAATATTACAAACTGTATAAAATTACAATACTGGGGCACCTGGGTGGCTCATTCGTTAAGCGTCTGCCTTCGGCTCAGGTCATGATCCCAGGGTCCTGGGGTCGAGCCCTGCATCGGGCTCCCTGCTCTGTGGGAAGCCTGTTTCTCCATCTCCCACTCCCCCTGCTTGTGTTCCCACTCTCGATGTGACTCTCTCTGTCAAATAAATAAATAAGATCTTTAAAAAAATAAAATAAAATAAAATTACAATACTGTAAAAAAATACAGTATTTACAATACTGCATAAAGTTTAAAAATTACATGTGCTGACATGCCTAGGTGGCTCAGTCAGTTAAGCATCCCTCTTGATGTTGGCTCAGGTCATGATCTCGAATCGGGTTCCACCCTGAGCATGGAGTTCGCTTGGGGATTCTCGTTCCCTCTCCTTCTGCCCCTCCCCCCTCTAAAAAATTACATGTACCATTTATTGTATATGTAAAACCTTAAAAACGCATATCTAGAGGTTTTGTTGTGTTCTTTTAACACTTTCATTAAATTTTCTTTTTATTGCAGACAGTCACATCATCTGAGAATAAGAGTTTTATGGTTTCCATTGTAATCCTTATACTTTTACTTCCTTACGTCTCTTACTCCAGAGGCCAGGAGAGCAAGAACTGAACAGAACGTGAATTATAAGAGTCCTTATTCTTCCCTGACCTTAAAGGGAGTGCTTCTAATATGTCACCATTAAGAATAGGCTTACTGTAGTTTTTTGGTAGATATCTTTCATCAGAATAAGAAAGTTCTCTCTGTTCCTATTTTACTAAAATTTTTGTTTGGCGTGGGTGTAGAATTTTACCCGATGCTTTTTCCGCATCTACTATGATGATGATTCTCTTCCCCTTGACTCTTCACACAGCAAATGACATTTAAAAACCTTCTAATATTTTTAAAACACCCCGCATACCTGGAATAAACCCATCTGGGGCATGATATACAGTCTTTTTTTCCCTTAAACATCATGGAATTTCATATGCTAATATTTGACTTAGAGATTCCATATTTAAATTTGTGAGCAAAACAAACTTTGTTTTTCTTTCTTGCTTTTCTTTTCTTTCTCCGTAGCTTTTTTTCCCTCAGCTTCTCATCCGGTTTTGGAATCCAAGGTACCCGAACTTCATGACATGAGGGCCGGTGTGTGTCCTCCTTGCTGTTCTTTGTGAAGTACACTCATGCTCAGACTGATAAATGCCTTGACAACTTGGTAGAGTTTGCTGTTGGGAGAATTTGGAAGCTCCCATTGAGGGAAAACTTTAACTTTTGGCGAATAATAATTTCGTTATAAGTATATTGAATATAGCTATATTCAAAAGAGCTGCATATAATCACCTTTAATAGCTGTAAGATTTTTTCAGTTTATTTATTTAGTCTGTTTATTCTGGAGTTAGTTTTGTTGCATGTGGACAGTGTTGGGCATGATGTTTGACAGGGTTGTAGAAGGAAGGCTACTTAAACAGACAGATGAGCGTGGGCACACCCACCCACCTGCACACACGTGTGTGCGGGCACACTCAGAAACGGCCTGCACAGCCGTGATTTACCTCATGCAGAATGGGCCTCGTGGTGAGGACAGTGTCTCCCTGACTCCAGACACACTCCTGAAGGACGGTCCTGGGGGCTGAGGGGAGGGGACTCCTGCATTTGGGGACATCTACATTGTCTTTCTCTAAGCCTACAATACTGTGTGAGGCTCACAGAATGAGGGCTTGTGTTACGTCCTGGTGCCGGCAACAGAGGAAAGCATTCAGGATGGGAAAGAGCCCTGGGACCGAAGTGCAAAGAAACCAAAAAGATACGCAGAAAACAGTGCATTAATGCTTATAAAACAAGTTCTAGCATCCAATCTTGCCATAATAGAGTGATCAACCATCTTCCCAAGAAACTGAACTTCAAAAGAAATCCAGTGTAACAGAAAAGTGCAAAAGCTATAAAACTACTTGGGATAAAATTTAAATTTTATTTGGAAAAAGGCACCGAGCCTCTTTTTAAAGGTAGAGTAAAACACGCCCTTGGCGTTGTGTGGAATCTGAGGCTTTCTTTGGAGAAAATCTGATGTTAAACAGATACTGAGGTCTGAGCAGAATGGCTCATATTTACAAGATTCAAATGAATAATAAAAAACTTATGAACAGAATAATGAAATCATTATGAAATGTAGTTACTATGCTTATAATGATTGCAAGTTTTTGAAACTCCAATTATCTTGTCCATTTCAATATTTAGAGAAAATAACCAATATGTTTACTTTAAATTACAGACTAACCATTGGTAAAATTTCATTACACAAACGAGAGACCCTTCTGATTTTAAGGAATACAAAACAGCCAGTGAGAGCAATAAAAACAAAACAAAACAAAACATTTATATCTTGTTGTATTAGCAAAAATTTAAATATATCTATAAAAAACTCGGAATTTAGGATTATTTGCTTATTTTCAACTCTTAGGGGTCTAAAGGGATGCCTATTCTTTCTGAAACCTGGTTTTTACAAGTGTCTTCTTACCTTTTTCCTAATGTGTTGACACCCCATTTTACCGCAATAACCTCCTAGAATAGCAAAACCTAAGTATTTGAGTCCACGGATATTTGGGACAGTGCAAAGAAGGCTCTGAGTAAATTCTCAACCCTCATTCTCTGCGCACTGCCTGGCACCACGTTTCAAGGTATCGCCTTCTCTTATGTTGCCCACGAACACGCAGGGCCCCCCCAAGCCCCCCTACCCTGGGGAGCTGGAGTGAGCATGCCCGGGGGACCCACAGCTCAGGCGGGCAAACAGAGGAGGGAGGCTGCAATCCCTCCCTTCCTCTCTAGCCTATTGCTGTCCATGCCTGGGCTCAAATCCAGGATTTTCAGTAGTCAGAAAGTGAAACCAATTGACAGCTTGAACAAAAGTGAAAACACAATGGGGCCTGATTTTGCCTCATTCCCACCAAAAAAATAGCTCCCGTTCTCCAATTTCTTCTGCATCCATCCGGAACAATTCTAATGGGCTCCATGCTTTTTCTTATGTATGTGTTTATAAAATGTGTATCGATTTTCGTGCATGTATTCTTTTTTTTTTTTTTTTTTAAGATTCTATTTACTTATTTGAGAGAGAGAGAGCCAGGGGGAGCGACAGGCTGAGGGAGAAGCAGACTCCCCAATGAGCAAGGAGCCTGATGTGGGGCTGGATCCCAAGACCCCAGGCTGAAGGCAGACGCTTCACCGACTGAGCCACCCAGGCACCCTCATGCATGTATTCTTAATTTGCATCCTGCGAGATTCATAATTCTCTATCTGATTCTTTTTACTCAGTATTAAGGGTTTTTTGTGTGTGTGTGTTGTTTTTTTAGAGAGAGAGAGAGTGAGAGCACGATTCAGGGGGAGGGGCAGAGGGAGGGGGAGAAGGAGAATCCTAAGCAGGCTCCACGCCTAGCACGGAGCCCAAAGCGGGGCTCGATCCCATAACCCTGAGGTCATGACCTGAGCCAAAATCAAGAGTCGGATGCCCAACTGACTGAGCCACTCAGGCGCCCCTACTCAGCATTAGCTTTTAAAACTTCACCGCATTGCCATTAAACATTTGTGGCTCTGGCCTGGAGAGCTGTGTGCCCATAAGCAGAACCCATTGCTTCATCCATAAACTAGGGATGACCACTCCTGCACCAGCTCAGCTGCCATGCAGGTATAATCCTTAAAGTGTGTGTGCCCCAGGAGCCTGGCGCTCACCTGTGTCCAAGACCAGGCTGGCCCCAGTACTGAGTGCGGAGGCCAGAGGGGCTTTGCCAGGCGGGAAGACACATGTCCCACCCAGGCCTGCTCAGTCCCACACCGCTGACCTACAGAAACGGTGCTGTAAGGGCTCGCATTACTTAGTGAGACATTAAAGAGCTGCATGTATCTGTAAAAACGCCCATTTTAAATGTGGAGAGCTGATTTAAAACAAATTAATTCCATGTGGACCACCTGAACGATTTTCAGCAGCTTCCACCCGCATTCACCGTTGTGCACACATCTGTCTCAGGGCCTTTGCATGGATGGTCCCCCCCCCACACACACACCAACCCCAGCCCATGTATGTGGACTGCTTGGTCTACCACCTCACATGGCCTTTTGTCAAATGCCCTGTCACCAAATAGGCTTTCTGTGACCTCTCCATCTGCAGCAACCAGGCAGTGAATGAATGGGACCATGGAGGCGTCTTCCCGACATAGTCCCCCTACCTTCCAGCTCCTGGCCACGCCCCCCACCAAGCTTCTCACCTGAACCTCTGCCCTCTCTCTTCCCAAGCCCTTCCCCTGCTGGACCTCAATCTACACTGGTCTATATTTGATTTTATTTAGTTTTTTGTTTTGCTTTGGCTCTATGTCATTTACTGGAAACTCTGTCCCAAGGCTGGGACCCCTAGAGCCCAGGGACAATACCACTCTGGGCTCAGCTCCATGGTGCTCAAAATTAAATGCTTTCCAATGAAATCATGACCTTTCCTCTTCCTTGGTGTTCTTGGTTTGGACGGGGCTGCCCCCAACTTGGATGCTGTCCTGCCCACACCTCCACTGTGCTGTCCCTGGTGGGGGGCGGATGGCTTTGGGGAAGGGCCCTCTGCAAGCAAGATGATGTTAAACATCATCCCTGCCAAAAGGAGAGAGCAACTTCTTTGTAGGAAACAACAACAACA
>NW_027844579.1:0-2142 GCF_054177405.1 Leptonychotes weddellii
GAGGGGCCCAGCAGCTGGAGCCATGGAGATGCCATCCTGGAGCTCGGAGGCTGGACACCGCAGTGGTACAAGGACATCAGCCAGGACTCAGGGCCCAGGCTTCTGCCTCACATTTCCTCCAGGACCCACATGTGTCTCCTACCTGACCCACATGTGTCTCCTCCCCTCTCCCCAGGTCTGTAGAACCCAGGCGTCTGAACACCATGCCCAAGATGGCCAACGGGGGAGGGCAGCTCCTGTGCAGGGGTCAGACTCCACCTTTTGGAATCTGGAGGGTGGCCCCCCTCCCCTACCTGGAGCGCCCAGGACCCTGGTCTGCTGCCTCTTCTATCCCTTGGTGCCCCTTAGGACCATGGACCTGGTATCTGCATCCTTCAGGCCTGGCTTCCTGCCCCCGCAGACTGGGAAATGACAAACTGCTTTTGTTGCATCTATAGATCCCACATTGTCATATCTGTACATGGTCATTCAGGTGAAGAGAATTCTGACGTCCCTTGTGATTGCTTCTCTAAGCCATGATGACATATGCTTTTGAAGTGTGCTACTAATTTCCAAATATTTAGGGATTTTCCAGAGATCTTCATGTGATGGATTTCTAATTGTGGTTGCAGAATATAGTCTATAATTTCATTGCCTTTACATTTATTGAGATGTATGTTGGGGTCAGCTCGGGTCTGTTTTGGCTCATGGTATGGTTAATGTCCTCTAATCCTTACTTGTTCTATTAATGAGAGAGGAGTATTGATTTCTAAATATATTTAATTTGTCTGTTTCTTTACAGTTCTGTTTTATTCGTTTCTCTCCAATCTCTTTTCTCTGTCATTTTTGGATTGGGTAATTTCTACGGATTTATATTCAACCTCATTCATTCTTTTTTTTATTAACATATAATGTATTATTTGTTTCGGGGTATAGCTCTGTGATTCATCAGTCTTACACAATTCACAGCGCTCACCATAGCACATACCCTCCCCAATGTCCATCATCCAGCCACCCCAACCCTCCCAGAACCCTCAGTTTGTTTCCTGAGATTAAGAGTCTCTTATGGTTTGTCTCACTCTCTGATTTCATCTTTTTCATTTTTCCTCTTTTCCCCTATGATCTTCTGTCTTTTTTCTGAAATTCCTCATATCAGTGAGATCATATGATAATTGTCTTTCTTTGATTGGCTTATTTTGCTTAGCATAATACCCTCTAGTTCCATCCATGTTGTTACAAATGGTAAGATTTCATTTTTGATGGCTGCATAATATTCCGTTGTATATACATACCACATCTTCTTTATCTGTTCATCTGTTGATGGACATCTAGGCTCCTTCCACAGTTTGGCTATTGTGGACATTGCTGTTATGACGATTGGGGTGCATGTGCCCCTTCATTTCACTACGTGTGTATCTTTGGGGTAAATACCCAGTAGTGCAATTGCTGGGTTGTAGGGTAGCTCTATTTTCAATTTTTTTTTTTTAAGATTTTATTTTTTATCTGACAGAGAGAGACACAGCAAGAGAGGGAACACAGCAGGGGGAGCAGGAGAGGGAGAAGCAGGCTTCCCGCGGAGCAGGGAACCCGATGTGGGGCTCTATCCCAAGACCCCAGGACCATGACCTGAGCCGAAGGCAGACGCTTAATGACTGAGCCACCCAGGTGCCCCTATTTTCAACTTTTTGAGGAACCTCCATCTGTTTCCATGACTTCCATTTGAACATAAATTTAATAAACATAGACCTATGAGTCACACAGTATCTTTTCTGAGGAGGATCCAGAAAACTAAGAGCATTCTAGATTGGTAAGGTCTGAATAGTAGCTATGAGCCACATATAGCTACTTAAATTCATATTCATTTAAAACAATTAAAAATGCCACTGCTCAGCACACCAGCCCCATTTCAAGTGCCACCTGCATCTCTAGAACCACATGCATCTCGTGGCCACCATACCGGACAGCGCAGCTATAGAACAATTCCTTCCGCACAGAATGTCGTATCGGACGGTACTGCTCTGCGTGCTTTTTGGGCCGCGAGTCAGATGCATCAGACACATGGAAAGTGAAAAGACCAACATGATTTCTCTTACAGACGACATCAGATTCCGTCTGGGATGTGAATACATATGAAGCTGGTGGGTCACAAAATCCAAGTCGCAT
>NW_027844580.1:0-264 GCF_054177405.1 Leptonychotes weddellii
TTTTTTTTTAAAGATTTTATTTATTTATTTGAGAGAGAGAGAATGAGAGAGAGAGAACACATGAGAGGGGATAGGGTCAGAGGACGAAGCAGACTCCCTGCCGAGCAGGGAGCCCGATGCGGGACTCGATCCAGGGACTCCAGGATCATGACCTGAGCCGAAGGCAGTCGCTTAACCAACTGAGCCACCCAGGCGCCCATTTTTTTTTTTTTTTTTTAAAGATTTTATTTATCTATTTGACAGAGATACAGCAAGAGAGGGAAC
>NW_027844581.1:0-264 GCF_054177405.1 Leptonychotes weddellii
ATTTTCCTGACAAGTAAATGATGTTGAGCAGCTTTTTGTGAGCTTCTTGGCCATTCATATATATTCTTTTTTTTTTTAAAGATTTTATTTATTTATTTGAGAGAGAGAGAATGAGAGACAGAGAGCATGAGAGGGAGGAGGGTCAGAGGGAGAAGCAGACTCCCTGCCGAGCAGGGAGCCCGATGCGGGACTCGATCCCAGGACTCCAGGATCATGACCTGAGCCGAAGGCAGTCGCTTAACCAACTGAGCCACCCAGGCGCCC
>NW_027844582.1:0-264 GCF_054177405.1 Leptonychotes weddellii
CTGGGTGGCTCAGTTGGTTAAGCGACTGCCTTCGGCTCAGGTCATGATCCTGGAGTCCCTGGATCGAGTCCCGCATCGGGCTCCCTGCTCGGCAGGGAGTCTGCTTCTCCCTCTCCCACTCCCCGTTTGTGTTCCCTCTCTCGCTGTGTCTTTCTCTGTCAAATAAATAAATAAAATCTTTAAAAAAAAAAAAAAAGAATAAATGAGGGGCTTACATTTATTATGCTTAATAATGAAGCTTGTCCCCTATGTATATTGTGTTTT
>NW_027844583.1:0-264 GCF_054177405.1 Leptonychotes weddellii
GGCGCCTGGGTGGCTCAGTTGGTTAAGCGACTGCCTTCGGCTCAGGTCATGATCCTGGAGTCCCTGGATCGAGTCCCGCATCGGGCTCCCTGCTCGGCAGGGAGCCTGCTTCTGCCTCTGACCCTCCCCCCTCTCATGTGCTCTCTCTCTCTCATTCTCTCTGTCTCAAATAAATAAATAAATAAAATCTTTAAAAAAAAACATTTTTACAAATCAAGGGGAGCCTGGTGGCTCAGTTGGTTAAGTGGCCGACACTTAATTTCA
>NW_027844584.1:0-264 GCF_054177405.1 Leptonychotes weddellii
AAAAAAACCCAAAGTTCAGTTGATGGAAAAAGATAAAGAAGAAAAACCCTAAAAAAGCAAGCTTGGGGCGCCTGGGTGGCTCAGTTGGTTAAGCGACTGCCTTCGGCTCAGGTCATGATCCTGGAGTCCTGGGATCGAGTCCCACATCGGGCTCCCTGCTCAGCGGGGGTCTGCTTCTCCCTCTGACCCTCTTCCCTCTTGTGCTCTCTGTCTCTCATTCTCTCTCTCTCAAATAAATAAATAAAATCTTTAAAAAAAAAAAAA
>NW_027844585.1:0-263 GCF_054177405.1 Leptonychotes weddellii
TCAGAGAACAGAGCTGGACAGTAGCTAAAGCGGCCAAATAGATTTTAACCAGGAGCTACGGTGAGAGGGGAAAAGAGAGCTTGGGCCAGAAGTGGGTTCATTCTGGAAGCAGCATGGACAGGCGGGCATTTCTATCCACAGGTGGGGTGGGGGCCGGCGGACGGAGGGTTGCTGAGAGGAAAGAGGGGGGCAGTGGTGGGGAAGTGGGAGTCTGGTTAACCTGCCCTAGCAGGATTCTTGCTGCAGGCAGGCCGGGGGGGGGG
>NW_027844586.1:0-263 GCF_054177405.1 Leptonychotes weddellii
GAGGAGGTGCCAACGTGTCACAGAAGACATGCCATCACACAAATAATAGTTTTAAAAACATTACCTTTTTTTTTTTTTTAAAGATTTTATTTATTTATTTGAGAGAGAGAGAATGAGAGAGAGCACATGAGAGGGGGGAGGGTCAGAGGGAGAAGCAGACTCCCTGCCGAGCAGGGAGCCCGATGCGGGACTCGATCCCAGGACTCCAGGATCATGACCTGAGCCGAAGGCAGTCGCTTAACCAACTGAGCCACCCAGGCGCC
>NW_027844587.1:0-263 GCF_054177405.1 Leptonychotes weddellii
AAGAAACTGCCAAACTGTCTTGCAAGGTGGCTGTACCATTCGGTCTTCCCACCCGTTGCTCCACATCCTTGTAGACATTTCGTGTTGTCAGCATTTTGTATTTTTGCCCTTCTATTTTTATTTACTTTTCACAAAGTCTGCTTGAGATTCTCTCTCACCCTCTGCCTCTGCCCCTCCCCCTGCTCATGCTCAAGCTCTACCTCTAAAATAAATAAAGAAAGAAATCTTTAATAAAAAAGAAAGAAAAAAAAATCTCTGCCCAT
>NW_027844588.1:0-263 GCF_054177405.1 Leptonychotes weddellii
GGGCGGCCGCAGCCCCACGTCCACCGCATCTTGGGCTCCCGAGCTGGGAGAGCACATGGCCAAGAGCCAGTTAAGCTCCCTTATTTTATAAAGGGGGACTCCAAGACCGGGGGGAGATGCCAACTTACCGCACGTCCTGCCCCAAGTGGCCCCTTCCCCAGCTGTGCCCATTCTGCGTCTTCCGGGGCCCCCTCTGCACAGGGCTGGGGTGCCCAGCCTCCTGAGCTGCCTGCAGCTGGTACTCCTCTCTCCTCCCTCTGCCA
>NW_027844589.1:0-263 GCF_054177405.1 Leptonychotes weddellii
TGAAAACAAACCAATTCACACAGAATATATTTTCAAACAGCTTAAAGAAATAAGTAAGAGAAAATAAAAATACGTGTTGGTTCTCATTTGAACCTTTCATCCCAACGCAAATTTAAAGGACAAACAAGAAAAGGTGTCAGAAGCATGGCAGGTTTGGGTGAAATCAAAGTCTGTTTCATAATTTATGGGTATTCTCTTTCCCCTTTCTTCATCGAAATGCTTAAAAATTAAAGAAGCCCAGTTGAAGTCAGTTCATAAAAAAA
>NW_027844590.1:0-2142 GCF_054177405.1 Leptonychotes weddellii
GCTTCAATGTGTCTTTAAATTCCCTAAAAGTGTATTTCAGCATTCTCCTTTCTTCACCCAAATAACTCCCACAGGCCACAGCACCATCTGAAAGTGACAAGGTCGGCCCTTCACTGGGGCCAAGACCATGTCTTCTCTGATGCCCCATCCCCTTCCCAGCGCTGGTGCTGCAAGGCTCCAGGCATCTCCCTGAACAGTGGCTGGCACATGCTTTGATGTGAAACAAGGTGACATTTCCCGTGAGGGACAGGAACCTGCATCCAGCTACGACTTGAACCATTTCTTCAGGCAACTGAGCTATTGCAGGCCCTGACTCTTATCCTGGAACAGCAGCCCCCAGGCGGAGTTCTGATGTGACCTTCTGAGTGCTGAAGCAAGGATGCCTTGACCTCCATGTGCACAGGCTTAGCATTATCACTCAGTAATAATACTGTCTACCTGGGTTTCTATTTTTTAGAACCACTTGATTGAAATATGACTGACTTACAAACAGCTGTATATATTTAATACATACCTTAATGTTGGGACATAAGTATATGCCCACAAACCCATCACCATAGTCAACATCATGAACATATCCATCACCTCCAAAAGTTTCCTCCTGCCCTCTTTCTTTTTGTGTGTAAGAACACTTAACATAACTTAACATAATATCTGCCCCTCAGCAAATTAGTATACTGTAGTATGCAATACGAAATTACTCACTGTAGGCACTATGCTATACAGTGGGTCTCTAGGACTCGTATAACTAAAGCTTTGCATCTTTAGCTAAACATCCCCCATCACCCTCCACCCAGACCCTGGCAACCATCACCCTACTTTCAGCTTTCAGAAAGAAGGAAATCCTGCCATATGTGACAAAATGGATGAGACTGGAGGACGTTTATGCTGAGTGAAATAAGCCAGACACAGAAGGATAACTATTATGTGATCCCACTTATATGAGGAATCTAAAATAGTCAAACTATCTACCTGTCTTTGAATGAGCTGGATATGAGCCCCATGCAGTATTCAACCCATTTAACTCACATTTATTCATTCATTGAACAAATACTTCCTAAACACCTGTGACGTGCTAATCACCAAGGAGAGAACAGTGAACAAAACAGGTGCAGATTAGAGCTGATAGATTGGAGAGGGGACACAACAGGTGAAGAGGCGTTGTAAACTGCATGCAAGGGTCACAGAGAGCTAAGTGGGACCACGTCACCCAAGGGACTGGGGACCATTCCAGAGAGAGGGTGAAGTCAGTCCTGATCGTTGGATGATAAGAGTTGGCTTGGTCAACAAGGGATGGAGGCAGAGGGAGGACCAGGTGGCCCAGACAGGGGGAAATCTAAGGACAAAGCCTTAGCTTAGCACTTGGAGAGACAAGGAGAGGAAGGGAACAAGAATGACTGCCATGTCCATGTTCCATGAGGAGTACACCATGATAGGGCTCAGAGTTCTAGAGACAAGAGGTGGCACTGGACAGGAAGGCATCCTACAGCATGAACGAGTACAAGGGGAGCCTCCTAAGGATTTAAGCAAATTGAGACATGATCATATCTGCATTTTCGATAGAATTTTCTGGCTGCAGTTTGGAGTGCATTGGGATGGCTCATGTCTGGAAACACAATTAGGAATTGTGGTAATCATCCAGATCCAAGATGGTGGGAGAGGGTAGTTGCTGAGGAAATGGAGAGACCTGGATGCTTCTAGAGATAGTTCTAGAAGCAACATGAGGTGAAGGACTGGATGTGGGAAGTGGGGGAGAGAGAATAGTCAAGGAAAACACCCAGGTCTCTGGCTTGGGCAACTTAATAGAAGACGTTACCATATTCCCAGAGACAGAAATTCTAGAAGGTAAAATAGCTTTAGGAAACCAGAATTCATTTTCATTTGAGGTCACACATTTGAGTTGGAGCAACCCAAGGAACAACCGCATGGAGTTGGAGTTGTCCCGTGGGTGAGGGGGGCTCCCAGGAGCTGGAGCTCAGGACAGAGGTCTGGGATGTAGATGCACTTTGGGGAGTTATCAGGATGGGTTGTTACTGAAACAACAGACATGCCTGAGATGGTTCGGGAGTGTGTGCAAATTGAACACAGGTCCTTGGACCAGCCCTGAGGAGCCCTGACATTCGGCATCCGAGGGCAGGAGGA
>NW_027844591.1:0-263 GCF_054177405.1 Leptonychotes weddellii
TTCAAATTCTATTTGTTTTCACAATTTTTACATTACTTGCCCAAAATATGCAATTGGAAGCTTAATATGCTAATATGGTGTGGGGAATGGAATGGAGAAGTGAGAGGAATTATGTGATTGGGGAAAGCTTTATGTTAAGGTGAGGCTTGATCTAGATACTGAAAGATGAAAATTTGTCTTTCAAAAAAAGCAGGGTGTAATAAGCATGTTTATTAAGAGTGGGGGAATAGGAGTAAAAAGTGTGTGTGTGTGTGTGTGCATGT
>NW_027844592.1:0-263 GCF_054177405.1 Leptonychotes weddellii
AAGAAAGAAAGAAAGAAAGAAAGAAAGAAAGAAAGAAGGAAAGAAAGAAAGAAAGAAAGAAAGAAAGAAAGAAAGAAAGAAAGAAGGAAAGAAAGAAAGAAAGAAAGAAAGAAGGAAAGAAGGAAAGAAAGAAAGAAGGAAAGAAAGAAAGAAGGAAAGAAAGAAAGAAGGAAAGAAAGAAAGAAAGAAAGAAAGAAGGAAAGAAAGAAGGAAAGAAAGAAAGAAAGGAAGAAAGGAAGGAAGGAAGGAAGGAAGGAAGGAAG
>NW_027844593.1:0-263 GCF_054177405.1 Leptonychotes weddellii
ACAGGGGGGAGAAATGAAGAAGTCACAAATGTATCCCAATGTTTTCTATTTTTTCATGCAATGTATTAAAGCTCTTTAATAGAAAAATAACTCATACGTATTTACTGGTATAAGAATTTGAGATAAAAACAAGAAAACAAAATAAGTGACAATAAAGTATAAAGATTTCATTTTATTCTTAGGCAAAAAAAAAAAAAAAGAGTCACTGCTTACTCAAGTGAATACACAATCCTCTGATTTAGTTTGTGTTCTCCTAAGGCATC
>NW_027844594.1:0-263 GCF_054177405.1 Leptonychotes weddellii
TCAGAGAGTTGTTGCTATTCTTTTCTTCGATCTCCTGTTGAGTTTGTAGGTGTTCAGAATGGTTTGATCCCTATCCAGCTGAATTCCTGAGAGGAGACGAAATCCAGGTCTCCTACTCCTCCGCCATCTTGCTCCGCCCCCCCCACATTTTCATTTGATAGGCTTAAAAACTATTTCTTTCTCAGTCTAGCCTATTTCGCTTAGCATAAAAGCCTCTGGATCCATCCATGTTGTTGCAAATGACAAGATCTCATCCTTTTTGT
>NW_027844595.1:0-263 GCF_054177405.1 Leptonychotes weddellii
AGCCGAAGGCAGATGCCCAACGACTGAGTCAACCAGGCACCCCCAGGCATGACTTTAAATGGATATGAACTCCTCATGTTGCAATGGCTTTAACATTGCCAGGCTGTTTAAAATATCACTACAGGCAACCAAGGGAACTTTCGTAAGAACTCCATGAAAAATTGTAAAACTTTGGTAAGGCATTCTTCCCCCGCCTTTGCGTATGTGTGTGTGTGTGTGTGAGAGAGAGAGAGAGAGAGAGAGAGAGAGATACTTCATTCATA
>NW_027844596.1:0-263 GCF_054177405.1 Leptonychotes weddellii
GTTTAAGACAGAGGGTTTGGTCTGGTCAGAATGAGGTAGGGGGAAAGAAGTTTAGGACGTTGGTCTAAAGTTTATTTGCTTATGGCTAAGTAAACCATTTTCCTCCATTTCATCATCTGGAATAGATTTCTCTGCCTGGGTCATTTCTTTTCCTCTTGAGGTTTTTTTTGGTAAACTTTTACCTATATGAAATGTCTCAACTGGGAGGTAAGGTGGTTATGGGGGCAGAGGGTCCAAATCACAATATACTTCGTCTTTTTTAA
>NW_027844597.1:0-263 GCF_054177405.1 Leptonychotes weddellii
ATATACTCACAGAAAAACCAGTGAGAGGATATACACCAAAAAGATTAACAGTGATATTCTTTCTAAGGTGGTATTAAAGTAGGTATTGAGTTTTCTAAATTTCCAACAATCCTGTACTTTTGCAGTCAAAGAATTAAATTATTTAAATGTGAATCTTCTGACATTAGCTTAGAATAGCCTTTAAAGAAAGCCTTGTTTCTTCATGTTCTTGTTTCCTGGAAATATCAGCCATTCACCTGCATTCAGAAAATAATAAAAACCTG
>NW_027844598.1:0-263 GCF_054177405.1 Leptonychotes weddellii
TATATGTTTAGAGGTTACTGTTACTCAATAACTGTCTTCAGCATACAGGACTAAAGAATTAGAAATCTTGATAGATGAAAACTAAAGATCAATGTTAATGCAATTGATTTTTCACTTTGCAAAATTGGTCTATGGGAGAGAGTGAAACATTTTACCCGGGGAAGAAGCTGGACGTTCTTGACTTGGGAAAATGCTTCCACTAAAATAGCAGCTTGTGGTCTGAAAGTGCTTTGGGAAAAGCACACAGTTTACTTTTATTTTAT
>NW_027844599.1:0-263 GCF_054177405.1 Leptonychotes weddellii
TTCCCTGGACAGGGCTCAATCATCAAAGTATCCATTTCTCTGGGGAAAAAAAGGCAAAGAAATCGCCAAATGGGAGAGATTTAAAGGTGTTTTTCTTTTTTTAATTTTTTTTAGAAGAATTTATTTATTTGACAGAGAGAGAGATAGCGAGGGCAGGAACACAAGGGGGAATGGGAGAGGGAGAAGCAGGCTTCTTGCCAAGCAGGGAGCCGGGATGTGGGGCTCCATCCCAGGACCCTGGGATCGTGACCTGAGCCGAAGGC
>NW_027844600.1:0-263 GCF_054177405.1 Leptonychotes weddellii
GGGAATCTCCTTCCTGCCCCCACCTCCACCCACCTTCCACCATCCATGCAGCCATGGAGACTCCGACTCAGAACTTGCATGACTCCCGCAGGACCCAGGTTGAGAGGACACCCTAGTGACTTCACCCTCTGAGCCAGGCCAGGCCAGGCCCTCCCAGCACCTTCGAATTAATCCTCCAACTACCGTGAAGTGAGGTCATCCCCACCTGCTGAGTGGGAGCCCCCGCCCCCCCAGCATGTGTTGAATGAACGAACGAACAGGGG
>NW_027844601.1:0-2142 GCF_054177405.1 Leptonychotes weddellii
AAATAGTTTGGGGCGCCTGGGTGGCTCAGTCGTTAAGCGTCTGCCTTCGGCTCAGGTCAGGATCCCAGGGTCCTGGGATCGAGCCCCACATCGGGCTCCCTGCTCAGCGGGAAGCCTGCTTCTCCCTCTCCCACTCCCCCTGCTTGTGTTCCCTCTCTCGCTGTGTCTCTCTCTGTCAAATAAATAAATAAAATCTTTAAAAATAGTTTGAAGGCTTTGGAATAAGGGTACTACAGAAAAATAAGAAAATAAAGTTATTTCTGGGGAAAATATGCCCAGGTTACCGACAGTCCTGAAAATGATGGATGCACAAATGCAGACTTGTTGGTTTGACAGCAGTTTCAGACAAGTAACTCCTTAAAATTACTGAAGATTACATGCCAATCAGGAAAATCACCATCACTGTGGTGTTTCTGAATACTACCAAACAGCCCTACATATCTGCAGGCATCCAGAGAACTATTTATTCTATTGTAAAAAACATTAAAATAGCCCAGTTTAAAAAGAAAAGAAAAGAAAGGAAGAGATAGTTATTTCCCTAAACCCAATGTATTACCTGGGATTGTTTTAACATCTGTAGTTCACTTGGTGAGCCACTCTAAAGAAGGATTCATAGATTTTGTATCATTTTTATTACAGGAAGATAAAAACTCTGACTGGTATAAAAATTATACAAGTTTCCTGTGGACACTACCATTCCCTGGCATTATCAGAAGGTAAAAAAAGGGTTCTTGGATCTTCTAAGTGTCATTACAAAGTAATTTTTTTGAATAGGAATGATGCCCAGTGATTTTTAATGCACTGGGGCTCATTTTAATGCATTTAGAAGTTTTTTAACTCTTTAGATTTCATAAGCTGTATTGTTCTTCGATTTTTTCCCTATTTTCTTTGCTCTTATTATAGTCTAAGTAGTGCCTAATTCATATCAATGCCATAAAGGGTCATCTCTGTTCACATGACCTGATCTGACTCTCTCAGAATTTAATAACGGATTTATCCGGAACTTTGCCCTTTATGCTGAATGGTTGTATGTACCAGCAAATTCAGGTAGACTAAGGTCTATTTGTCTTTTTTACTTAGATCAAAGAAAGAAAAGTCAAGATATCAAAATTATGACTTTACATTTCTTCTACTAACATCTCCATCCTTTGTCCAGCATCAGTTAAAATGTTTCAATGGAGAGTGTTGCAGAAGAAAAACTTTTCTCCTGTCCTCTTTGGTTCAGTACCTGGGAGTCTGCAAATTTAAGTGATGAAAGAGATTGACAAGAGAAAAGGCACACCAGTTTTATTAATATTTTAGTGCACGGAAGTTTACAGAAAAGAAGTGAAACTCAAGAAGTGTTTAGACTTGGGGGCTTATGAGCCGTTTTAATGAGGGAAAGATTTGGGCTTTGCAGGATGATCGATTGTTGGGAAATACATGGGACTTGGAAATACATGGGGGAAACTAAGGGAAGATAAGAGTTATTTTATTAAGGGTTATCTTAATAGTGAAGTATGGTGATAACATAACATAATAAAATAAAATTTTTAAAAAAGGGGGTTATCTGTGAAGACTCATGTTGAGGCAGACTCTCCATCTCTGGTGATGAGTCACTGCCCCATCCCGGGTGCAAGAGAAGAGGACACCTTCACAAAGGGAAATATATACCTCACCTTTGGGTGGATCAGAGGAGGGCAGAGAACTTTTCCCACACTTGTGGATTCTCAGTTGCCTTTAGCTCAAAATAATCCTTGGGGCGCCTGGGTGGCTCAGTCTTTGGGTGTCTGCCTTTGACTCAGGTCATGATCCCAGGGTCCTGGGATCGAGCCCCACATCGGGCTCCCTGCTCAGCGGGAAGCCTGCTTCTCCTTCTCCCGCTCCCCCTGCTTGTGTTCCCGCTCTCACTGTCTCTCTCTGTCAAATAAATAAATAAAATCTTAAAAAAAAAACAAAAACAGGGCGCCTGGGTGGCTCAGTCGTTAAGCGTCTGCCTTCAGCTCAGGTCATGATCCCAGGGTCCTGGGATCGAGTCCCACATTGGGCTCCCTGCTCGGCGGGAAGCCTGCTTCTCCCTCTCCCACTCCCCCTGCTTGTATTCCTGCTCTCACTATCTCTCTCTCTCTGTCAAATAAATAAATAAAACCTTTAAAAAAAAAA
>NW_027844602.1:0-263 GCF_054177405.1 Leptonychotes weddellii
CCCTCCTCAGCAGCCCAAACACTTGGTGCTTCCTCCGCCACCCTTCCCCTGCCAAACACCCGACACCAGGACAGGGACTGACCCTTCTGCTCCCATGCATGACCGACACCCACACTGGGTAAAGCATGATCCCTCTACAGTGTTGTTTCTTGGAGTTAGAATGCTAGCTATAAGACTTCCATGCAAAAGTGGGGCCTCACTGCTAGCTTCATGAAACAAGTGGGGAGTCGTGTTCTGCCTTTTGCCGGGGCCTGAGTCTCAAA
>NW_027844603.1:0-263 GCF_054177405.1 Leptonychotes weddellii
GCTGGGACCCCAACACCTGCCTTCGGCTCAAGGAATCTCAGAGATGCTTCGACACGTCCTCTACATGTTGGCATAAACGTGAGGCTCATTGACAAGAGACAGGATGCACAACCTGTGACAGAATCTAAAAGCTGTGCCTGGATGACAGTGATGCTTTTAATAAAAGTCTTTCCCACACATTACCTGGGACATCGACCCCGCTTTCCCTTTCTCAGCCTGTGCTGGTTCTCCCGAACACTTGCACGTGAATTCACACTTGCATC
>NW_027844604.1:0-263 GCF_054177405.1 Leptonychotes weddellii
CAATCTATTTACTTTCTGTACAATTAACACTGGCTAAAAAATATTTAAAAGTCCCTATTCTGACTTTTTTTTTTTTTAAAGATTTTATTTATTTATTTGAGACAGAGAGAATGAGAGAGAGAGAGCATGAGAGGGAGGAGGGTCAGAGGGAGAAGCAGACTCCCTGCCGAGCAGGGAGCCCGATGCGGGACTCGATCCCGGGACTCCAGGATCATGACCTGAGCCGAAGGCAGTCGCTTAACCGACTGAGCCACCCAGGCGCC
>NW_027844605.1:0-263 GCF_054177405.1 Leptonychotes weddellii
GTTTAAGACAGAGGGTTTGGTCTGGTCAGAATGAGGTAGGGGGAAAGAAGTTTAGGACGTTGGTCTAAAGTTTATTTGCTTATGGCTAAGTAAACCATTTTCCTCCATTTCATCATCTGGAATAGATTTCTCTGCCTGGGTCATTTCTTTTCCTCTTGAGGTTTTTTTTGGTAAACTTTTACCTATATGAAATGTCTCACCTGGGAGGTGAGGTGGTTATGGGGGCAGAGGGTCCAAATCACAATATACTTCGTCTTTTTTAA
>NW_027844606.1:0-263 GCF_054177405.1 Leptonychotes weddellii
GCAAAGAGAGTCACTGAAGTGTCACCTGTAATATTAAAATTAACTAGGACTTAAATACCTATCATAGTTCTAGAACTCAGCTTTGGTAAATGACTACATATGTTATGTCCTAACCCATAGCCAAACTGTGGAAAGAGCCAAGATGTCCATCGACAGATGAATGGATAAAGAAGATGTGGGATGTGTGTATATATATATACACATACATACATACATACATACAATGGAATATTATGCAGCCATCAAAAGGAATGAGATCTTGC
>NW_027844607.1:0-263 GCF_054177405.1 Leptonychotes weddellii
CTGGAGAAGTGACACAGAGACCTGGTGAAACTGCAGTTACTTCTCTGCTGTGGAAGCTGGGAATGTGGGAACTAGGCTGAGGGACAGGTAGCAGTTCGCACAGCCCCGTGCGGGTGTGTTGTCCTCTTGGGCTCCCTGCTTGTGAAGTCCATTCCCTGGCCTGTCTTTCCAGGAAGCTGCGCACCTGGGCTCTTTGGGGACTGGAGCATTCACATTCTGTTCCAGGAGGTGGCTAAGGGCCCCATTAGGCTCAGGTGCCACCA
>NW_027844608.1:0-263 GCF_054177405.1 Leptonychotes weddellii
GTGCTCACCTCCTTGGTCTGTGCCTCAGTTTCCACGGTGCTGGCGTGGGTCAGCCAGCGACCCCTCCCCTCCCCCAGGGAACTTTCTTTCTGTGTTGTTCGCAGCCTCAGGATGTGTCTGGTGTTTGCACAAGGCCTCTGAGGATCTGGGGGGTTTGGATTTGGGGGTGGCAGTGGGGTGGTGAGAAGACATCCCCCCCCCCGCCCTGGGCTGAGGATGCCCCCATTGAAATCTCCCCACGACTCTGAGGCAGGTTGTGTTAG
>NW_027844609.1:0-263 GCF_054177405.1 Leptonychotes weddellii
CTCCTCCTTCACCTGGAGACACCCTCTTTCATCATCTGACTGACATTTAGTGAGCATCTAGGTTTCTGCTGAGGCATCAAGAAAATTATTAGTAATTTCGCTCTAGAACAGTGCCCGGGCCCTGCTCCATCCGTGTTTGTAGAGGTGGTAGAGGGAGCTTCTGTAGGATGTGTTAGCGGGTGGGTGATAACTGCCTCTTCTGGCCCCGGAGGAGGCTGAGGCTCACAGTAACATGCAGAAGGTCCCATAATGACTGAGCAGAG
>NW_027844610.1:0-263 GCF_054177405.1 Leptonychotes weddellii
ATGCTATTGTAAATGGAATCAATTTCCTAATTTCTCTTTCTACAGTTACATTGTTAGTGTATAGGAAAGCAACTGATTTCTGTGCATTGATTTTGTATCCTGCCACATTACTGAATTGCTGTATGAGTTCTAGTAATTTCATGGGTGTTCAGAATGGTCTGGTAGATATCCAGCTCAATTCAAGAGACCGGTTGAAATAGGGTCCCCTACTCCTCCACCATCTTTTTCCTCCCCTCCAGATTCTTTTTTTTTTTTTTTTTTTT
>NW_027844611.1:0-263 GCF_054177405.1 Leptonychotes weddellii
TAATTTTTTTTAAGTTGGAAGAGTCTTCGGCATGAGGGAGTAGCTTTTTTTTTCTTTTAAAGATTTTATTTATTTATTTATTTTTAAAGATTTTATTTACTTGACAGAGAGAGACAGCAAGAGAGGGAACACAAGCAGAGGGAGTGGGAAAGGGAGAAGCAGGCTTCCCGCTGAGCAGGGAGCCCGATACGGGGCTTGATCCCAGGACCCTGGGATCGTGACCTGAGCCGAAGGCAGATGCTTAACCGACTGAGCCACCCAGG
>NW_027844612.1:0-2142 GCF_054177405.1 Leptonychotes weddellii
GGGGCGGGGAGCATACCTGCAGAGGATTGGGTGGCGTGAGCGGCGACGGAAGGCCATGTCCCGGAGACTGGCTGGGTTTCTGAGGGGGGCTTGCACTCTGCTGAGTTGGAGACGGTTGGTTCTGGTTCTGGTTCTGGCTCTGGCTCTGGGGGTGGGGGTGGGGCTGCGGCTGCGGGGGCTGAGCTGGCGGAGCCGGCGGCTGCTGGGAGGCGGGAGGCGGCGGCTGCTGGGGCGGGGCGGGCTGGGGCTGCGGCTGCGGGGGCTGCGGGGGCGCCTGCGGCCTGGGCGGCGGCGGCGGCGGCGGCGGCGGCTGGAGCTGCTGGAGCTGCTGGAGCTGCTGGAGCTGGGAGTTCAGGGATGAGGTAGCTACAAGGAGAGAAAGGGAACGTGCAGTTGAAACACACACGACCACATCTGGCGGGGTCTCTGACAGCTTGCTCTGTGCGAGCAGAAAGAGTTTGCTCTCCCGCCCTCATCTCTTCGGTGCTGAGGTTGCGGGGGGCGGTGGGGGCGCTGGGAGAAAAGAGGCGCTTCGTGGGGGAGATTTTAAAATTTGGAGAGGCCCAGCCTGGCCCCCATCAGGCGTGGCTTTCAAGGGTATGGAGCGATGGCAGGCAGGGCTGTGCCAGGAACGGAGTAACGTTTACCTGCTTTCTCTCTCTCTCTCTCTCTCTCCCGTCCCGCACTGGCTTGGGAAAGACACTGAGGCTTTCAAGATTGCCTCTCGAGTGTAAAAGTTCAACCCCTTTAATTCTTTTGGCACATGCCCAACTGGAGTTAAGAACAGAAACTAAATTGTTTGCAATCTGCTTTTGCTCAAGAGTCCCATCAGTGGCGTCTCCGCCACCTGCTACTTCAGACCGCGCCAATTTGCTTAGACATGTTAGTTTCGAGTTTCTACACTTTTGGTGGGTTTTTTTTTCTCCTTAAACATGGTACATGCTTCTCGGTTTTGCAGAGACAAAAGTCTGAGTCTGAATATTTTGCCTGCTGATCAAAGAGACAGGGCCCCCTCACCCTCCACCTCCAAACTGGAAGGGTACAAGTAGGCTACTGTGAACCCTACAGTGGTAACTAGACATGTTAGCACCTCAAAAACAGGCCAGCAACTGAGAGAATGAAATGATCTTTGTAAGATTTCCTTGTTAGTTGAAAAGTAGGACCAGCTTCTTAACACTGAACACGCTAAATTTGTTCTCATATGCCCATCTACTACTGGACAATTTCTGCAGCAGGAAGACTGTTAGTTGGGCCAATGAAGGATGTAGAGAAAATTACTGTTACAAGTTCACTTCCTTCTTCTCCCAAATCTCAGTCTAAAAGCTTTCCAACAAACTTACCAACTAATATAAGGATCAGTGTTGAACCTGTAGGCCTTGGCTGAAATGTTTTCCTGCTTCTCCCTTACCTAGAATTAGTCAACATTTTCAACAGTAATGTTTGTAACATTAAACTAGTTCCTATTTTTTTTTTTTTAAATGCTCCTTTAAGGACGCCTGGGTGGCTCAGTCAGTCAAGTGTCTGCTTTTGGCTCAGGTCATGATCCCAGAATCCTGGGATCGAGTCCTGCATCAGGCTCCTTGCTCGGCGGGAGCCTGCTTCTCCTTCTGCTTTCTACTCCCCCTGCTTGTATGATCTCTCTCTCTCTCTGTCAAATAAATAAATAAAATCTTTTAAAAAATGCTCCTTTAGAAAACATCTACTGGTTCTGTAAAGTGGAATATTGCATTACCTGCCTTCACACAACAAATAGGTTCTTGAGAAGCATGTGCACATTGAACTGTATATTGAGGACACCCAGAGAACTTGGTAAGAAAATCAAGCAGTGACTCTGTAAATTTAAGAATCGTTTTGTTAAATTTATTGAACATCAGCAATGCACTAGTACTGTGACTAGGGATATATAGGATTTAAGGAGACAATCCTGCCTTCAAGGAGTTCATAGTCTATTTCTGGAGTTAAGATTAACTCATAAAAAACAATCGATTCTGTGGTACTGGCACAAAAACAGACACATAGATCAATGGAACAGAATAGAGAGCCCAGAAATGGACCCTCAACTCTATGGTCAACTCATCTTTGGCAAAGCAGGAAAGAATGTCCAATGGAATAAAGACAGTCTCTTCAACAAATGGTGTTGGG
>NW_027844613.1:0-263 GCF_054177405.1 Leptonychotes weddellii
GTTGGTGGACATGGTTATGAGACAAAGGGAGAAAGCTACACGGCCGGCTCAGGCTTCCACAGAGGGCGGTCCGGGGCGCGCAGGCTGCAGGTCAGCTGCCCTCAAAACGTCCACCACGGATCACCCCAAAGACGGTGTGGCCCACAGTAGATTGTTTTGATCAGGGATGAGGACGTCTCTGTCTGAAGGAGAAGTTGGAGCTCCTGAAATTGATTTGAATGCATCTTCTGATTTTAAGAACCATTTATAAAGAGAAGGTGGTC
>NW_027844614.1:0-263 GCF_054177405.1 Leptonychotes weddellii
GCGCCTGGGTGGCTCAGTTGGTTAAGCGACTGCCTTCGGCTCAGGTCCTGATCCTGGAGTCCCGGGATCGAGTCCCGCATCGGGCTCCCTGCTCGGCAGGGAGTCTGCTTCTCCCTCTGACCCTCCTCCCTCTCATGCTCTCTGTCTCTCATTCTCTCTCTCTCAAATAAATAAATAAAATCTTTAAAAAAAAAAAAAAAGAAGATTACTGCCTATGTTTTCTGCTAGGAATTTTATGGTTTCGGGTGTTACATTCCAGTCTT
>NW_027844615.1:0-263 GCF_054177405.1 Leptonychotes weddellii
CCAAACTGTGGAAAGAGCCAAGATGTCCATCGACAGATGACTGGATAAAGAAGATGTGGTATATATATACAATGGAATATTATGCAGCCATCAAAAGGAATGAGATCTTACCTTCTGATGTTTCTAGGGAGAATTGTAACTACTTATTAAGCAACTGAAAATATTTAAATTTCTAGAGAAAACCTGGAAAACCTAGTAACACATTTTGCTAAGCCATCTGTGATTTCAAGTTGTAATCCCTCCAGGTTATCCAGTCCCTAGTC
>NW_027844616.1:0-263 GCF_054177405.1 Leptonychotes weddellii
TTTTAAAAGTTCCGGTTTTGTGCTCCGTGGTTCTATCACTTGCCAGAAGCGGCTGACGGAGGCCCCTCCCCCACCATCTATCCTCCCGAATATCGCCTCGGATTCGCTTCTCCGCACGTCCTACCTTCCAGAAAGTGGTCGCTTTTCTGATGAGAGAGTTGTTGCTCTTCTTTTCTTCAATCTCCTGTTGAGTTTGTAGTGTTCAGAATGGTTTGATCCCTATCCAGCTGAATTCCTGAGAGGAGACGAAATCCAGGTCTCCT
>NW_027844617.1:0-263 GCF_054177405.1 Leptonychotes weddellii
AACATCTCTTGCCATGCGATTGCCTTTCTGTGGGAATAATATTATCAACCATTTCTTGTGTGAAATATTAGCTGTCCTTAAGCTAGCTTGTGCTGACATATCCCTCAATATTATCACCATGGTGATATCAAATATGGCATTCCTGGTTCTTCCACTGCTGGTCATTTTTTTCTCCTATATGTTCATCCTCTACACCATCTTGAGAATGAATTCAGCCACAGGGAGACGCAAAGCCTTTTCCACCTGCTCAGCGCATCTGACTG
>NW_027844618.1:0-263 GCF_054177405.1 Leptonychotes weddellii
GTTGACCTGGGTTAGTGACTGACTGCATGTGGCTAACACCCCTCCCACCCACCTTGCCACCCCTGCTGTGGGACTTTATATAAGCAAATCACAAGCTTCTATTGGGTTAAGCCAATGAGGTTTCATGGTTCCAGCATTGGTGCTATCATAATTTATATAGTTATCCAACATTTTAAGGTATATATATATATATATATTTTACCATTTTACTTATTCTTTTTAGAAAGGACTTAAAATAATCCCCTCCCCCAATAAAATAAAAA
>NW_027844619.1:0-263 GCF_054177405.1 Leptonychotes weddellii
AACAGAGACTATCAAAATAAATTTGAAAGATTAACAAAAATCACAAATAGAATTTCTAGAAATGGGGGGGGCAGGGGGAAGCATTAGAAACTCACCTCTGAATACCTCCAGGGCTGAAAGTGTCCCCTTGTATTATTTACAGGCACTGCACTATTTTACATGTATTCTCTCTTTTCATCTTCCTAGTGACACAGGTGAAATAGGGACTATCATTTGTTCCTATTTTGTGCTTGAGGAAACCAAGGCTCAGAGAACTTAGCTTG
>NW_027844620.1:0-263 GCF_054177405.1 Leptonychotes weddellii
AGATCAAGACTGTAGCCGAGATCAAGAATCAGACACTCAACTGACTGAGCCACCCAGGCACCCCGAGCCTTTACATTTTTAAAATCAAGCAGACCAGAATGGCTACATTCAAAGGAGTGTTTTCCTGACAGCCACGGAGGCTCTTCACCAACCCACGGAGATCATTCCAAGTCCAACTCTAACTCCAGAGGATGACAGCAAGACGGCGGCCACACCAAGCTGGCATCAGCCCTTCAAGTCACTTAGTCTGTAATAGAAATGGT
>NW_027844621.1:0-263 GCF_054177405.1 Leptonychotes weddellii
ATGGCTGCTCAAAGCCTTTAAGGAAAGACTGGAGGGCTCTGTGGTCCTAATTTATACTTGGATGCCAAGTGTGGGGTCACAGTTTCAACCCGAAGAGGGGGCAGTTGTTGGTGGTTGTTTTGACAACCTTCAGTGCTTCTGAGCGGCATGGTCTTGTTCTCTTGTTCACAGGAGATATTGATGGCATGGTACTCGGGGCTGGTGAAGGAAATCTCTTCCCCAGACCCAGCAGCAGAGCCAGGGGCCTTGATGTCCTGAATTCT
>NW_027844622.1:0-263 GCF_054177405.1 Leptonychotes weddellii
TATTTTCTGAACAGGAGGCATGAGGCAAGTTTCTAGGTTCTCCCTGTTATTTCATCTATAAAGTGGAGACAATAGTATTCATTTAGGAGGTTGGTGTGAGCTTTAGAAACAAAGCCCAGTGTCTGGCACACAGCAGCTGATCAACAAATGACAGCTAAATGGATCCGGGTCATAAAAACAGTTTACACCTTTTTTTTTTTAATTAATTAATTAATTTTTTTTGATGTAGTGTTCCATGATTCATTGTTTGTGTGTAACACCCA
>NW_027844623.1:0-2142 GCF_054177405.1 Leptonychotes weddellii
TATCCTCCCGAATATCGCCTCGGATTCACTTCTCCGCACGTCCTACCTTCCAGAAAGTGGTCGCTTTTCTGATGAGAGAGTTGTTGCTATTCCTTTCTTCGATCTCCTGTTGGGTTTGTAGGTGTTCAGAATGGTTTGATCCCTATCCAGCTGAATTCCTGAGAGGAGACGAAATCCAGGTCTCCTACTCCTCCGCCATATTGCTCCGCCCCCCAGGCTGACTTCTTCCATAATGGCCGTTGGGGAGAAAGAATTTCTGTGATGAACATTTACTTTGTTCAAGCTTTTGAACTTGATAAATGTGGGTAAGAAAGTGGATGGTCAATGCATGTTGACCAATAGGTATTGTATGATTCAAGATTATGATTATTCAATATTGTAGTAAGATTTGGACACTTAAATGGAAATTAAAAAAAAAGGAAGCAAATAATTGTGATTAGATGGAGATTTATATAGCAGATTTACTTAAATTCACGATTTTCTTAAAACCCCACTGGGGCTGGATATAAAGAAAAGTCAAGAGTACATAATATTGGTATTGAGTTAACAGAGATTTAAAATTCATTTTTTAGTTGCACTATCTGCCTAAACTGCCCTTAACAAGATCATTTTTGTACATGAAATTTTGCACCTCATTACCCCTAATTACAGCCTTTGAAAGGCATTCTTTGAAAATGCATAGTGAACAATGTAGAATAGAAGATACTTATCTTTCTTCTATTCTTGTTAATTGTTGAGTCTTATTCTTATGTCTGACTTTAGCATTTATCTCTTTCTATCCCGAATAAAAAGATTTTTTTTCTCACCTAAAATTCAGAGACTTTTCTTTTGGGGACCAGGGAGAGAAAGGTGATGTTTTAATAACTACAGAAGAAGCATCTTCCTTTCCACTCCTTCAACACCGTCTTTCCACCTTACTTACATCACTTAGCATATCCTACGGTATCACAGAATCACATGGTGCCCATGTTGGTGCAAGACTATCAACTACCTCAGGACAAAAACAATACCTTACAGATTTCTTGGAATTCATACAGTAGCTAAATTGGTGCCTTGAAAAGAATATGCATCCAACAACAAATCCTTGTTGCCTAGAATGACAATGAGCAGATTTCATATCTTGCAAGGCATCCGGTATTATCTTGGATATTTTCAAATATTAAAAATATTCTCCCTATTTTAAGACCATTTCTGCTTCTTTCATTTTCTATCAGATCATTTACTATATAAAACCATTTACAGTGTGTCTACCCATTCTCCCATTCAATTTAAGAAATATTTGAGATAATTATATTGTGCTTCCTAATATTTTTCTATACCTTTATTCTCACCACCAGTTTCTTTATATCTTGCTTTTAAATTTAATTATCCTCATTGCTCTTCTTGAACATGCTCTTGCAGATATATGTTAAATATATTTTAATAAGTAGAAAACAAAATTGGACATAGTACTCTGAGGTGATGTGTTGAGCTAAAATATAGAGAACTATCATTGCTATTGCTCTCATACAATTTTTCTACTAATGCTAGTAAGATTATTCACACATATTTGGCTATTTTTAAAATCACATCACTATAGGGGCGCCTGGGTGGCTCAGTTGGTTAAGCGACTGCCTTCGGCTCAGGTCATGATCCTGGAGTCCCTGGATCGAGTCCCGTATCGGGCTCCCTGCTCAGCAGGGAGTCTGCTTTGCCCTCTGACCCTCCCCCCTCTCATGTGCTCTCTCTCTCTCTCGTTCTCTCTGTCTCAAATAAATATATAAAATCTTTAAAAAAAAAAATCACATCACTATGTTAAATCAAAATGATTTTCTTTTCTTTTTTAATTTTAATTTTTAAATTTTTATTGTTATGTTAATCACCATACATTACATCATTAGTTTTTGATGTAGTGTTCTATGATTCATTGTTTGTACATAACACCCAGTGCTCCATGCAGAACTTGCCCTCCCCAATACCCATCACCAGGCCAACCCATCCTCCCACCCCCCTCCCCACCAGAACCTTCAGTTTGTTTTTCAGAGTCCATCGTCTCTCATGGTTCATCTCACCCTCCGCTATCCCCCCCTTCATTCTTCCCCTCCTATGATCTTCTTCTTCTTTTTTTTTTCTTAACATATATTGCATTATTTCTTTCAGAGG
>NW_027844624.1:0-263 GCF_054177405.1 Leptonychotes weddellii
TATACTTAAGAGTCTGTTTCTTAGTTTGCCTCTCTGTTTTTCCCCCTATGTTTGTTGTTTCTTAAATCTGCAACAATGTGGATGGAGTTAGAGGGTATCATGCTAAGCAAAGTAAGTCAGTCAGAGAAAGACAAATACCATATGATTTCACTCATATGTGGAACTGAAGATTCTTTTTTCTTTCATTTTCTTGGGGGGGTGGTCTATGGATGTCCAATTTCTCTATCACCATTTGTTAAAAAGGCTATCCTTTTTTTTTTTTT
>NW_027844625.1:0-263 GCF_054177405.1 Leptonychotes weddellii
TCCCTGGGAGCCCACAAGAGAAAAAGTGCAGCAGATTCGGGACTGCTTCTCAGACTCAGCAGAGCAGGGGGGCTTGGCAATCAGTTTGGAGAACACGGACGTCCCAGAGCAGCGCACTGAGGCCAGCTCTGAATGGGACCCAACATCTTCACCAGACCATGGGACTGAAAACCTCTGGTGTTGAGACTAGTTTCCTCCATGCTCAGCCTTTCAGAAAACAAAACAAAACGAAACGAAATGAAAAACCCCAACGCATAAGAGCT
>NW_027844626.1:0-263 GCF_054177405.1 Leptonychotes weddellii
GAAGTTAGGCAGTGGGAATTGCCTACTATGAAGAAAACCATATTGTTCCCCCCAAAATAAAGGGGGCATCAGGCTCCCTTAAGAGAACATAGGAATAAATGTCTAATAAGTTTGTGATTCCAAAAGTAGGGAGCTACTGAGAGGAAAGACTATCTTTGAAATATTCTGAGAATTTCCAAACTTGGCAAAAAAAAAAAAATCAAGATGCTCTGAGCTGAGGAAGGATAACTACAGAGAAACCATCCCTAGCCACATCATGGTCA
>NW_027844627.1:0-263 GCF_054177405.1 Leptonychotes weddellii
GTAGGGCCTGACAAGAGATATTCCTCCAACTGTTGGGCTCTCTCTGACCCACAACAAAAGAAACGGGCAAGTATCAAGTCCTGCAGCCATGAAGCCGTCTGTGCTGACCAGAACCGTCTTAGAAGTGTCAGACAGAACAGACACAGGGTCAGACATCCCCGAAAAGTTGTGGCCTTCAAGGACCAGGTATTAAGCCAGAATCAACCCCCTTCTTCTTTGCCCTCTGGGGAACCTGTGCCTCATCCCAGCCCCACCTGTGTGCA
>NW_027844628.1:0-263 GCF_054177405.1 Leptonychotes weddellii
CCCCGACCCCCACCCCAGACTGAGGTTGTCAGCTTTCACAATCCCCTGGGAATAGTCTGAGGGAATTTTGTCCCACATCACCTGGGGGCATCTGTCAAGTGCTAACTTAGGCCACAGAGCTCCCCACAGGGCCCTGCCCATCCCCACACCGGGATATGTGGGTGGCCTCAGGAAGAAGGACACTGTCTAGGGGCTAGGGACACCCTGGACCTCACTGTCCTGGCAGTGGTGACCTCCTGGCACTCTAGGCACCAGAGATGGAG
>NW_027844629.1:0-263 GCF_054177405.1 Leptonychotes weddellii
CCTCTTGTCCTCTGACATCTAAAACTATTTTCTGGCAGTATTTATTTTCTTGGTACTTTACACCTTGTCTTTATTTCTAATACCAGCTATAATTGTTTACTTGGGAAGGGACTTTATTTTTTCCACAAAGTAAACAATATCTTAATCACTTCTCTAAATTATTACTTCTATGGAAAAGTGGATATATGGTGTCTGTGCCTTCATCACTGTATGAAAGTAATGGACATGGGCTGAGTAGCATCATCCCCCTTTAATGTGGCCTG
>NW_027844630.1:0-263 GCF_054177405.1 Leptonychotes weddellii
CGACACCAAGGCCCCAACAGGTAACAAGAGAAAGATGGTCAATCGGAATTGAATTTTGAACATATGGATTTGAGTGTGCATGGCCCCAAAGATGTGGTCTGGGATGAGAGACTTTGTAAAGAAAGTCCTAAAGATCAAAAAAGACAGTGAGTTCTAGTAGTGATCTCAGTGGGCTCATAGCTGGTAGCCATCACTCTGCCTGATAGTAATGAGCTGCTCACGAAACCACTCAACCCACTAGAAGGGAGAAGTAAAGTTGTGCA
>NW_027844631.1:0-263 GCF_054177405.1 Leptonychotes weddellii
ACGGCCCACTTCCTCCTGGTCTGGGATATGTAGTTTCTAGCCAGGCAGCCATATGTCTAGCTAAAACTTCTAGAATGTGGGAAGACGGGGGGGCATTCTCTGCCGTATTAGTACTATCTCTAAATAAGGTGCTTATACTGTCCTTTTCATATTTATTAATTTAAATATTATCCACTGACTTTCTTTTTTTTTTTTTTTTAAAGATTTTATTTATTTATTTGAGACAGAATGAGAGAGAGAGAGAGAGAGCACATGAGAGGGGG
>NW_027844632.1:0-263 GCF_054177405.1 Leptonychotes weddellii
GCGCCTGGGTGGCTCAGTTGGTTAAGCGACTGCCTTCGGCTCAGGTCATGATCCTGGAGTCCCTGGATCGAGTCCCGCATCAGGCTCCCTGCTCGGCAGGGAGTCTGCTTCTCCCTCTGACCCTCCTCCCTCTCATGCTCTCTGTATCTCATTCTCTCTGTCTCAAATAAATAAATAAAATCTTTAAAAAAAAAAAAAATAGGGCTTAGGTATCCCTCCATCACTTGGCATTCCAACCCAATATACTTGAGTTGTTTTGGAAA
>NW_027844633.1:0-263 GCF_054177405.1 Leptonychotes weddellii
GGATTGCACATCACCAGCAACAATCACCAAGCAAGTGATTGGTGATTAGGACTGCTGTCCAGCGGAAAGCAACTAACTGTAAAATGCCTTCAATGATTCAGTCTGATTTCTAGAGATCTTGAAAGGTGAAAAAACGGAGTAGCTCAGAATTCATAAAATCATGTAGACACCATTGATTGAGCCCTTCCTATGCTGAACGTCACTGTGATGGTTTTCAGATGAGGAAATGTCTCTCAGGATCTCTGCCCCTCAGTCTCCCTCCA
>NW_027844634.1:0-2142 GCF_054177405.1 Leptonychotes weddellii
CTATGTCTGTCAAGGTCCAGTAACATGTTAAGAGTTGTTTTTAAAAAGGTGTTTATAATCCTTCACTGCCAGTGGCATGACCCTGTCCTAGTACCCAGGGATCTGCTTTGTATTTTTCCCACTGGAATTTGCCATAAACTTCAAATGTATCTTTTTTCATCACTAAGATTACAATAACACAGTGTCCGGCAGATGAGCCGCAGGTTCAGGGCTGTTAGCACTGCAGCCTGGACCTACTACTGAGCACTCTATTGCTCTAGGCTTCAACTGAGTTTGGCAGCCTTCATGTCTCCCAATATACGGGCCTGAACAGTATACCTATAGCAGACTGTGTTGATTCCAGAAGCAAAAGAAGTCTACCAGGTGCTTCTTTCTCTGTGGTTATGAAAGATACAGCAATTTATCATTTATTTGGAAGGAATATCCTTGTATATCCATTTTATTGAGTACCAACTTTTGAAAATTTCAGAGTTCATCTTCCAAGTTCTGGAGCACATGTGTTATCAAGACCTCCGGCATACTAGCCACTTATTGCTTGTATTGGCTAAATAGCATGATGTCGTCAATGTAATGGATCCGTATAATGTTCTGAGGGATGCCAAGATGGTCCAGGTCTTTTGGGATTTTGTTATTACAGAAGGCAGAAGAGTTGACAATCTTGTGGAAAAATCTATAAATGAATATTGTTGTCCATTCCCCATGAATATGAACTTTTTCTGATCCACTGTATGCTAATAGGCTAATAGGGAACAAAAAACGTACTCACCATGTCAATGGATGATATGCCATATGCTGAGGTTTTATTAATCTGTTTTGGCAATGATAGCAGCTACTGTCATTCTCCAAGATCCAGTTAGTTTCTGCCAGAACCAGATTGGTGATAAACTGAGATATGACAGGGGCTGCTCCTCCCTGCATCCTTTACGTCTTTAATGATATCACTAGCCCCACCATCCTTCCAAGGATGTGATTTGATTTTTATTCATTCTCTTGGCTGCACAGGGAGGAGACAGAAGGAGGGCAGCCTCAGAACTTCCACTTAACCTCCCCCACTGTAATAGTACTTACTCTGTATGTTAAAGTTCACATCAGGATATATTCCGACTTTCAAATATGTACTTTTAAACATAGATGCCTATTATATACTCAGTGCTGTGGACTGAATTGTGTCTTCCCAAAATTCATATGTTGAAGTCCTAGACTCTAGTGTGACTCTATTTGAAGATAGAGTTGTTAAGAGGTAATTAGGGTTAAATGAGGTCATAGGGATGGATCCCTAATATTATAAGATTGGTAGCCTTTAATAAGAGGAAGAAAGAGTGATCTCTTGCTTTTTCTCTCTGCACAACACACCAAGGAAAGGCCATGTGAGGATTTGACAATAGACGGTTGTCTACAAGCCAGGAAGAGAGATCTCACCAGAAACCAAATTTACTGTCACCTTTGTCTTGGACTTCCCGGCCTCCAGAACTGTGAGAAATAGATTTATGTTGTCTAAGTCACCCAGTATTTTGTTAGAGCGGCCCTAGAAGACACTCAGGAATAGAAGAGATGACCATAGATTGGGACCATGGACCCAATGGACCTAATGCCACTTGGTCCCTATTACTTCAGTCCTATTAGGCCTATTGATATTAAACACGTTGGCTCTGTGATCCCCTCTGCTACCACCCGCCCTGGCTTTCAGAAGAGATCCAACAGAGAATATTGTAGTGGTACAGATACCCCTTCCACTAGGACTTTGTTGATAGTATGGTCTCAGAACACATGAAATGATGGTTCCAAAGGGCAACAGCTGTGGTGGTTAGTTACCTATTTTCCTGCAGCAGGTTCTCTTGAAGGATTTCTGAGTGGCACACATCCATGGCCATCAGACCTCCCAAATAAACTACTCAAACCTAGTTCCTTCTCTTTGGGTCTGCTTTCACAGGAAAGCAAAATAAGAGAGCATTCCTTCCTTTTTCTTCTTTTCTCAGTGAATGTAAATAAAAATGGTATAATTTGTGAACATATGGAGAACTTTTGAGGAACAATTGTCCTCTAGTATTTTCTTGGTAGGAAAGTTTAAATAATTTCATTGTTTTATATGAGGATACATAATTTATTCAAGAAAACTGATATTGTTAAAAACTTAACTGATTT
>NW_027844635.1:0-263 GCF_054177405.1 Leptonychotes weddellii
TTTTAAAAGTTCCGGTTTTGTGCTCCGTGGTTCTATCACTTGCCAGAAGCGGCTGACGGAGGCCCCTCCCCCACCATCTATCCTCCCGAATATCGCCTCGGATTCGCTTCTCCGCACGTCCTACCTTCCAGAAAGTGGTCGCTTTTCTGATGAGAGAGTTGTTGCTCTTCTTTTCTTCAATCTCCTGTTGAGTTTGTAGGTGTTCAGAATGGTTTGATCCCTATCCAGCTGAATTCCTGAGAGGAGACGAAATCCAGGTCTCC
>NW_027844636.1:0-263 GCF_054177405.1 Leptonychotes weddellii
GGTGGGCCCAGCCTCGAGGACAGGGTGGCTTCGGCCCAGGCCCTAGCCCCTCTGACCCTGTTCTTTTTTTTTTTTTTTTAAAGATTTTATTTATTTATTTGAGAGAGAGAATGAGAGACAGAGAGCACGAGAGGGGAGAGGGTCAGAGGGAGAAGCAGACCCCCCGCTGAGCAGGGAGCCCGATGTGGGACTCGATCCCAGGACTCCAGGATCATGACCTGAGCCGAAGGCAGTCGCTTAACCAACTGAGCCACCCAGGCGCC
>NW_027844637.1:0-263 GCF_054177405.1 Leptonychotes weddellii
AACTTGGAGCCAGAGAGCCCCAACCTTAAATTATGGCTCTACCACTTACCAAACATGTGACTTGGAACATGTTAATTCACTTCTCTGGTCTCCAGTTTCTCTTTCTGCAAAACTGGGAGAATGATATATAAAGCCAATAGTTATAAAATGCTTTTTATTTTCCCTGTTATAAACTAAGACTCTCTCTTTTTTTTTTTTTTAAAGATTTTATTTATTTGGCAGAGAGAGACACAGCGAGAGAGGGAACACAAGCAGGGGGAGTG
>NW_027844638.1:0-263 GCF_054177405.1 Leptonychotes weddellii
GGGGCTAGGCAGGGATTGATAGGTAGGGGGCTAAGTGACCAGGCTCACGAAAAATCCCAGGAATGAGGAGGCATAAGGAAACCAGAGATAAGGGAACAGAACCAGACCACCTTGTTTGTTTTAAACATCAGAGATGAGATATTCAAAGGAGACGTAATCCTGGTGTTATCCTTGGTGATTTAAGTTCCCTGGTCAGTTTTCGATAAAAGACCAACCATAAAAGCGCTCTGTGGCAACCCATTCGGGACCCCCTCACTCTGGAA
>NW_027844639.1:0-263 GCF_054177405.1 Leptonychotes weddellii
AATGAATCATGGAACAATTCATCTAAAACTAATGATGTAATGTATGGGGATTAACATAAGAATAAAAAAAAAAAAAAAAACAGATTTAGTCTTCCCATTGTGATGACCTCAAATGTGATCTGCACGATTCTACCACAAAAATCAAATTAATGTGATTTTCCTTTCTTATCTCATTGAACAACATACTTGAAGTTAATACTATATTATTAAACATTTTATACTATCTATTGTATAACTATTTAAAATCGATTTCCATCTAAAAA
>NW_027844640.1:0-263 GCF_054177405.1 Leptonychotes weddellii
AAAATAAGAGTAGATTAGACTTTAAATGTTAGGCTATACAAGGGTTTACAACCATAAAAATTGAAAAAAACTCAATTATATTTGGCCTTTGACATGAGATGTTGCAATTTAATTTCAAACAGTCACATGAAATATAATAGATTTACATGATTTATTGTTAATTAAACGCTATAATTTGCACCACTTAAATATTTCATAGAATTTTACAGGTTTTTCTTGTTGTCATGCTTTACTTTGGTTAAAGTGTGTCTTTATTCTATTCG
>NW_027844641.1:0-263 GCF_054177405.1 Leptonychotes weddellii
TCCAAACCAGCTATTATATTCATTAATAATGCAGGGAAAGCATATTTTAGTAAATTTTTTTATACTTTTCCATGGTCTTCCTTTCTTTATACAAGATTTAAGATAAATGATTACCCATAAAAGTGAGATGCACTTATTATATGTATTAACATATGGTATAATTAAGGTCTTGATTATGGAAGTAATGGTCCCCAGAGAGGGAGATATGTATCTATATATATCTATACCTATATCATAATATGTATATTTACCATTGGGATAGA
>NW_027844642.1:0-263 GCF_054177405.1 Leptonychotes weddellii
AAAGCTTTATTGAATTTAACTGATATACCACAAACTGCATATTTAATGTATTCATTTGATGACTTCTGATTTATGTATATACTTGCAAAATTATCAACACAATCAAGATAATTAATACGTCCATCACTTCCAAAAATTTCCTGATGCCTCTTTGTAATCTTTCTCTCATGGTCTTCCCAATGCCCCCAGATTCCATATCAAAGTAATGATCTGTTTTTTGTCACTATATAAATTTGCATTTTCTAGAATTTTATGAAAATGGA
>NW_027844643.1:0-263 GCF_054177405.1 Leptonychotes weddellii
ACAAATCCTGGCTCATTTACTCACACCACGACCCTGAGACGTGGGCACCACGGACTCCTGACCAAGGAGAAAACAAGGCTCAGACACCAGTTAATGCAGTTACAGCCCAGGCAGGCCAGGTCACCGCAAGGCCCGGTCTGAGCCTCCACACTCTCGGGCACCATCCACCATTCCATGCAGAGCCCCACGCATGGAATCCGCCACCGCCCGGCCTAGAGCACGGGCCTTCCTCCTGGCCTCCATCTCGACTCCCCTTAGCACTG
>NW_027844644.1:0-263 GCF_054177405.1 Leptonychotes weddellii
CGCATCGGGCTCCCTGCTCGGCGGGGAGTCTGCTTCTCCCTCTGACCCTCCTCCCTCTCATGCTCTCTGTCTCTCATTCTCTCTCTCTCAAATAAATAAATAAAATCTTTAAAAAAAAAAAAAAAAAGATGAGAAAGGGAGGGCACAGGTTGTTCCTTTCTAAATGAATACCTCTGTGTTATCATATAGCTCTCATTAACAGCAGGCATGGCATGAGCACCACTATGGGGGTGGTCAGGCCAGTGGACATGTTCTGGCTGCAG
>NW_027844645.1:0-2141 GCF_054177405.1 Leptonychotes weddellii
TTGGTATCAGGGAAATACAAATCAAGACCACAATGAGATATCACCTCACACTGGTCAGAATGGCTAAAATTAACAAGTCAGGAAATGACAGATTTTGGCAAGGATGGGGAGAAAGCGGAACCCTCCTACACTGTTGGTGGAAATGCAAGCTGGTGTAGCCACTCTGGAAAACAGTACGGAGATTCCTCGAAAAGTTGAAAATAGAGCTACCCTACTACCCAGCAACTGCACTACTGGGTATTTACCCCAATGATACAAATGTAGTGATCTGAATGGGCACCTGCACCCCGATGTTTACGGCAGCAATGTCCACAATAGCCAAACTGTGGAAAGAGCCCAGATGTCCATGAACAAATGAATGGATAAAGAAGATGTGTTATATATACACAATGGAATATTACTTATCCATCAAAAGGATGAAATCTTACCATTTACATCATCATGGATGGAACTGGAGGGTATTATGCTGAGCGAAATAAGTCAATCAGAGAAAGACAATTATTATATGATCTCACTCATATGTGGAATTTAAGAAACAAAGGGAGGATCATAGGGGAAAAATAAAAATAAAACAAGATGAAACCAGAGAGGGAGATAAACTATGAGACTGTTAATCATAGGAAACAAACTGAGGGTTGCTGGAGGTGTGGGGTGTAGGAGGATGGGGTAACTGGGTGATAGACATTAAGGAGGGTACATGATGTAATGAACATTGGCTGTTATATAGGACTGATGAATCACTGACCTCTACCTCTGAAACTAATAATATAATATATGTTAATTAATTGAATTAAAAAATACAAAAAGCAAACAAAAAAGTGCATATATTAAAATAAATTTTGTAACATTTATCATTGGGTCGTAAAATTACAAATTACAAATGACATTTTTCTTCTCTGTGACCTTTTCTTAATTTTTTTACAATTGATTATTGGTAATCAGCAGAAAAAAAATAGGCCCCATATCCCTACAGGTCTTACATAATAGCCCAGATTCTAAATCTTTCGAATATCCTAAAATAGGCTTCTTCCCATTTCTCATTTCTGAAGAAATAAACATGTAACAGTGAGCCCAGAATAGCAGGAACCTAGGGGGCATCCAACAATTATTGGTTTCTTTGCTTACTTCCCTAGGTTCTTAAAAACTACTCTCCTATCATTCCTTCTTATTAAACTTTCTCTTATCTGCTTTCTCTGACTTGATTTCAATTTTGTATGTGACATTTGCTGTACCTCCAGCTTTGTCCAAGCTATTGATTGGTGGTCCCTGATAGACACCGACTCCAACAATGAAAAGCAGACACATCTTTCTATAAGGGAGAAAAGTATAAAAGGAATGTCAGCTCCAGCGTTTTGTAGTATTCTTAAGCCAGAAAAAAACCCCAGGATATATTAAAGCCAGTCAGGAGTTAATCGTTCCATCATACCCATAATGTTGTATTAGAGTACAGCCTACTTTCTGCTCACTGGATCTCCAAAGGGACTGGAATCATTTGCCCTGCAGCAACAAAGCAAGTATGTACACCATTCACAACTTTGTATATTAAATGTTTTGTCAAGAAGGAAGTCCAGACAGTGAGTGGTTAAACATAAGTAAATGGAACAAAAAAACAGAGGTCGCAACTTGTCAAACCAGAACTTACCTTTCTTCTATATTTCTCTCTTAGATGATACATTCATGGATACAACTGCCATTTTTTACCAATTGAGTTACAAATTCCTAGAGTGAAGTGAATAGCTGTTCATTGACTCCACGTATTTTTGTTGAATGTCTGCCCCGCATCATCTGCCTGAAGACAGCTCCTCCAAAAGGACCTCGGCCATCTTCAATCCCCTCCCGGGAGTGTCTTCAGCAAGGAAGATGAACTCTCATCACAGAAGACGAGTAGAAGTTGGCACCCCACCCAGACACACTCTGTCCCAAACTGTCAGACCCACCCCCACATCGAGTCTTCTGAGGGCCTCTTCTGCTTTCCTACAACTATTTGCTCTCCCCCAAGTTGGCTACACCCCTCCCCTTCCCCTATGAAGACATATATAAGCCTTCAAATCTCACCCACTCTGCGGGATTCTCTTTTTTCCCTATGATGCCCCTGAGTGCGTAATATTAAAGATGACTACATTTGCCTACCTTCTCTGCCA
>NW_027844646.1:0-263 GCF_054177405.1 Leptonychotes weddellii
AAACACCAGGTGCTTGGGCGCCTGGGTGGCTCAGTTGGTTAAGCGACTGCCTTCAGCTCAGGTTACGATCCCAGAGTCCTGGGATCGAGTCCCACATCGGGCTCCCGGCTCAGCGGGGAGCCTGCTTCTCCCTCTGACCCTCTCCCCTCTCATGCTGTTTCTCTCCTGCTCACTCTCTAATAAATAAATAAATAAATAAATAAATAATCTTTAAAAACACCAGGTGCTTGACACATTGGGTTCCAACTCTGTGACTTACCTTC
>NW_027844647.1:0-263 GCF_054177405.1 Leptonychotes weddellii
CCTCTTGTCCTCTGACATCTAAAACTATTTTCTGGCAGTATTTATTTTCTTGGTACTTTACACATTGTCTTTATTTCTAATACCAGCTATAATTGTTTACTTGGGAAGGGACTTTATTTTTTCCACAAAGTAAACAATATCTTAATCACTTCTCTAAATTATTACTTCTATGGAAAAGTGGATATATGGTGTCTGTGCCTTCATCACTGTATGAAAGTAATGGACATGGGCTGAGTAGCATCATCCCCCTTTAATGTGGCCTG
>NW_027844648.1:0-263 GCF_054177405.1 Leptonychotes weddellii
TAGTTTTGAAGAGAGAGCTACACAGAAAGAAAAGAAGTATTCTCTCAAAAATAATTATCACCTGGGCGCCTGGGTGGCTCAGTTGGTTAAGCAACTGCCTTCGGCTCAGGTCATGATCCTGGAGTCCCGGGATCGGGTCCCGCATCGGGCTCTCTGCTCGGCAGGGAGTCTGCTTCTCCCTCTCCCACTCCCCGTTTGTTTTCCCTCTCTCGCTGTGTCTTTCTCTGTCAAATAAATAAATAAAATCTTTAAAAAAAAAAAAA
>NW_027844649.1:0-263 GCF_054177405.1 Leptonychotes weddellii
ATTTTGCTACCTCCCAGGTAGGGACTGGGTCCCATTCCAGATGGGAATGAATGTCTTTGTACCGGGGAGGTGAATGCTGGGGATATCCCTGTGCCCCAAGGGAGTAAAACCCAGTTCTGTCTCCTTTATCCCTCAGAGGCAGCATTTACTGGCCTTTCTATTCCCAGAAGGTTGTTTAGGAGAGAATGGAGGTGCTATATATAAACAGTTTCCCTAGGTTCCATCTAATCGGCTGTAAAGAGCCTCTAAAAAGTGAGGTAAAG
>NW_027844650.1:0-263 GCF_054177405.1 Leptonychotes weddellii
TTTGGGTGCCTAATGCTAATAAAAACGATCAATGTTACTCATGTTCATAATCTAGTGCATTAAGGTCTCATCCTGAAAGTTGTCCTTAATGAAAATTAGTACTAATATCTTCATTTTCAGGTCATTATTTCATAGTGGAAGCTGACATAAAGGAGTTCACAGCTCTGAAGGCTGACAAGCGCTTTCACGTGATCCTGAACATCTTACGACACTGCCGGAGGCTCTCAGAGGTCCGAGGGGGGGGCCTTACCCGATACGTTATA
>NW_027844651.1:0-263 GCF_054177405.1 Leptonychotes weddellii
CATTTTCAGCTTTTTTCGGAGAATGTTTATTTTCTGAAGTATCAGTAAGAAATAGTGTACTTAAAACATTAAATCTGGGAATAAAAGAAATGAAAATTCAGGTCAAGGACTGTCTTTTTGCTCACCAAAACCAAAATCCTGTAATGCAAAGATTTAAAGACGCCTAATGTTTTGCATAAATTTTTTTAAAAATTTTTTTTAAGATTTTATTATTTATCTGAGAGAGAGAGGGATAGAGCACAAGCAGGGGGAGCAGCAGAGAG
>NW_027844652.1:0-263 GCF_054177405.1 Leptonychotes weddellii
GATTAACATAAGAATAAAAAATAAATAAATAAAAATAAAAAAAATAAAAGGGCCTTCAATTATCAAAAAAAAAATTGAAATCTTGCCATTTGCAACAAAGTGGATGGAACTGGAAGGTATTATGCTAAGTGAAATAAATCAATCAGAGAAAGAAAAGTATATGATCTCACTGATCTGAGGAATTTGAGGAACAAGACAGAGGATCATATGGTAAGGGAGGGAAAAATGAAACAAGATGAAACCAGAGAGGGAGACAAACCATA
>NW_027844653.1:0-263 GCF_054177405.1 Leptonychotes weddellii
GAATATGGGTAAAGTTAGCTCAGTTTGGGAAGATGGTGTACTTCCAAACACGCGTGTGTCTGTAGGGGTGAACTCACCGGGTGTTCTCTAGTCCCGGCCTCGGCCGCCTGGCTGTGTCAGAGGCCGGTGTGACCGGTGCGTGCTACCCCCGCCCCCCCCCCCCGCCTGGCTGTGCGCCCCCAGCCCAACCGGCAGCAGGGGGGCTGTCCCTGCCCTCCGGCGCTAAAGCCGCACCTCCCCCGAGGTCACCCACACCCACAGCC
>NW_027844654.1:0-263 GCF_054177405.1 Leptonychotes weddellii
ATGAAGGGATAGAATATGATTCTAAAAATGAAAAATAAAAATGTTTTTTAAAAAAATGGATTGCTAAGATGTTGGTTGAAAAAGGGAAAAAGAAAAATTCAAAAAAATTTAACTTTGAAAGATTAAAGAATCATGGGAAAAAAGCCATGGATTCTATGTGCGGTATTCCCCTAGCGCTGGAGTTCTGCCATTCTCATTGTTCAGTAAACTTGGTCTTGGCTGGCTGTTCTTGCTGATCTTCTGGGGGAGGGGCCTCCTGCCCT
>NW_027844655.1:0-263 GCF_054177405.1 Leptonychotes weddellii
CAGGTCATGATCCCAGGGTCCTGGGATCCAGCCCCAGGTCGGGATCCCTGCTCAGCGGTATCCGTGCTTCTCTCTCTCCCTCTGCCCCTCCCCCTGCTTGTGCACTCTCTCTCCCTCTCTCCCTCAAATGAATAAATAAAATCTTTAATTTTAAAAAGCATTTAAAAAGTGAAATTGATAGACACAGAATAGAAAAGTGATAGCCAGGGACTGGGGATGGAGGGAGGAGCATAGGGAGAGGTTGGTAAAAGGATCTGGACTCT
>NW_027844656.1:0-2141 GCF_054177405.1 Leptonychotes weddellii
TTAATAACATGTATACTTCCTGTTTAATTTCCTCCAGGAAAATTGAGTAACTCTCTGAAATGGCCCAAGCCTTCACCTTAAACGTCATCTTCAGCTAAAGACAACAACAACAACAACAAAAAAAAGATTTTGGGGGTGAGAAGAGTCAGTTATGGGAAGGTATCAGGCAAACCACAATAAACAAGGGTGTGTTGTTATGCAGATTTAAATCCATGCTTTGTTCATTGTTAAATTTTTATGGAGATTCAGTCATACTTCTACAGAGATGGAAATACCATTAAATGGGGGTTTCCCTTATAAATGTACATGTGATTTATTTATTGATTGATTTATTTATAAAGATTTTATTTATTTATTTGACAGAGAGAGACACAGCGAGAGAGGGAACACAAGCAGGGGGAGTGGGAGAGGGAGAAGCAGCTTCCCGCGAAGCAGGGAGCCCAATGCGGGGCTAGATCCCAGAACCCTGGGATCATGACCTGCGCCGAAGGCAGACACTCAATGAATGAGCCACCCAGGCACCCCTAAATATACATGTGTTTTGCAAAAAGGTAATTTGGACTTGGTTTTCAGAGCTTTTTTCATGTCTACTGGTTTTTGGTTTGTTTTTTTTGTTTTTGTTTTTGTTTTTGTTTTTTATTTTTTTACAAATAAAAAGTTTAACCAAATCTTAATCCCAAAGAGACATATTTTTGGAGTGATAAATTCTGCTTCCCTTAAGTGCAGGGAATAATTAAATGTCCAGATAGGGGTGCTTGGGTAGCTCAGTTGGTTAAGCGTCTGACTTGATTTCAACTCAGGTCATGGTTTCAGAGTTGTGAGATTGAGGCCCATGTCATGCTCCACGCTCAGTCAGGAGTCTGCTTGAGATTCTGTCTCTCCTTTTTCCTCTGCCCCTTGCTCCCCACTCCCATTCTCTCTCTCTCTAAAACAAATAAATAAATCTTTAAAAAAATAATAATAAAAAATAAATGTCCAGACAGGGTATTTACTTCAAAATTACTCAGCTCTATACTCTTATTCATACAACTCATTTCTTTTTTTAAGTGTTTTGTTGTCCCTTTCAGTTTTAATAATTTCACAATAGATAAGCTAAATAATTGAATCTCCCCACCCACATCACTTAAAAAAAAATTAATTTGCGTGATCTCACCAGCACAAATTAAAATACTAACCTTGGATAAAATTTTTCTTATTATTGTCCATGTCAACATGTTGCTGATCTGATTATAAATACAGAAATTAAATTGGAGTTATAAAACTATATAATTGAGGGTAGCAATATTGTGTTGATATCTCTTTTCAAAAAAGACTGGAAATGTAAACCATTGTCATCATTGTTTGAATTATCTGGTGTTCATAGTTGTACTCTTCATGAAAGCCTATATGGTATAAATTAGATTTTCAAACTATTCAAAATTCAACCTGACAGCATTGATTACTATTGAAATATCTTTGTGATATTTAAAAAAATATGAAAGAACATTTTTCTTTCTTTTTTTTTAAGTAAGCTCCACATCCAGCATGGAGTCCAAATGCAGGGTTTGAACTCACAACCTTGAGATCAAGACCAGAGCCAAGATCAAGAGTTGGATGCTTAACTGACTGAGCCATGGGACACCACATGAAAGAACATTTTTCTGCATTATGGTTTTTAACTAAAAGAAAATATAACCCAACAGCCTCCTAACAGATTATTTGCTTACTGGCATTTTATACAAGTATAAGAAAAAAAGGAAAGTCCTGAAATATTACATTTCACCAAAAATTTGAATCCTAAAGACACAATTGAAATTTGTTCAAGATAACATAATGTTTTTAGTATTATAATTATAATTCATGTTGTTCAAATTATGCATTATACACATTGACCAGGGGGCCCTTAACATTCCCTCCAAGTTCACCAAATTTTAGATAGATTTCTTACTGACTGTAAACTCCCACCCTCTTTTTTCTCAGAGCATTTACTTTAGAAATTTTCAATTGTAAGTTCTTTTTCTGTTCCTTTGAGATGCAAATATTTTACAATGCAGAAATGTATTGTCCTACTCTAGGACCTGGGAACCATCCCTTTGAACTATAATCATTAGGAAGGTAAGACCTCTATTGCCCAGTCTCTGTGAGAGAGTAGAAGCCTCATT
>NW_027844657.1:0-263 GCF_054177405.1 Leptonychotes weddellii
TTTTAAAGCCATCTCTAACTTTGACAGCCCTCTTTGGTTCCCCTCCTGCCTCTCTGTCTGTCCACCTTCTTCGTTGACTCCTCTTACTTTCTCTGCCTCCCCTTCAATGTTAGAGTCTCCGGGTTTGCCACCTGACGTCCCAGGTGGACACGCTGTGATCCACCCCCGCGGACTCTCCCGCCTCCCACTTTCCCCCAGCGTGCAGCTCGTCCCTCACCCGCTTCCAGAGTGCTCTATCTAAAGCTCAGACCTTGGAGTGTTCC
>NW_027844658.1:0-263 GCF_054177405.1 Leptonychotes weddellii
AAAATAATCATAAACACCCATTTGAGGTTTTGACTTTCACACCATATAAATATTTCATGTTTACATTTATTTTGTATTTATTTTTTATATGTTGATAAAATTAAATCCAAGAGTTTTTTTTTTTAGACCAAACATTACTACTACCAACAACAAAACCAGGAATCGGACCTTATATCAGACTGAGAAAACAACGTTATGTCGGCAACAACACAAAGTGATATAGTGATGTCATGAGGAATGAAGGCTTTCAGTGTAAGAGAAAA
>NW_027844659.1:0-263 GCF_054177405.1 Leptonychotes weddellii
TCACAAGACTATACAAAGTGTTGTCTGTAGATTGGTGGTGGTCTGTGAAGTGTTTCTTACTGGCTTGAGATGTGCTAAGAGTTAGAAATTGAGAGTGAGTGTTTAGAAACTTTCATGGCAATTTGATATTGCCTTGACGTCTAAGCACATCATTAGTCTTACAAGTGCTTTTATTTTATGGAATTCTTTATGGAAAAAGCTTAAGATATTTTGAAATTGGGGCAGAGCAAGATGGCGGAGGAGTAGGAGACCTGGATTTCGTC
>NW_027844660.1:0-263 GCF_054177405.1 Leptonychotes weddellii
GAAGAAGCTAGGGTGACAAGAAAATAAGATGAAGGGGCTTGGAAAACACATTTTTTTTTTTTTAAAGATTTTATTTATTTATTTGAGACAGAGAGAATGAGAGAGAGAGAGCACATGAGATGGGGGAGGGTCAGAGGCAGAAGCAGGCTCCCTGCCGAGCAGGGAGCCCGATGCGGGACTCGATCCAGGGACTCCAGGACCATGACCTGAGCCGAAGGCAGTCGCTTAACCAACTGAGCCACCCAGGCGCCCCTTGGAAAACA
>NW_027844661.1:0-263 GCF_054177405.1 Leptonychotes weddellii
TGCCTTCAGGGGCCATGCAAAAATATGGGGGCGCCTTAGATATCTTTTTTATTTTTAAAGGTCTTTTTTTTTTTTTTTAAAGATTTTATTTATTTATTTGACAGAGAGAGACACAGCAAGAGAGGGAACACAAGCAGAGGGAGTGGGGGAGGGAGAAGCAGGCTTCCCGCGGAGCAGGGAGCCCGATGCGGGGCTCGATGCGGGGCTCGATGCGGGGCTCGATGCGGGGCTCGATGCGGGGCTCGATGCGGGGCTCGATCCCA
>NW_027844662.1:0-263 GCF_054177405.1 Leptonychotes weddellii
AAAGTTGAAAATAGAACTGTCCTATGACCCAGCCGTTGCACTATTAGGTATTTATCCAAAGGACGCAAATACAGTGATCAGAAGGGGCACCTGCACCCCAATGTTTATAGCAGCAATGTCCACAATAGCCAAACTATGAAAATAGCCCAGATGTCTATCAATAGATGAATGGATAAAGAAGATGCGGTGTATATATATATACAATGGAATATTACTCAGCCATCAAAAAGAAGGAAATCTTGCCATTTGCAAACACGTGGATG
>NW_027844663.1:0-263 GCF_054177405.1 Leptonychotes weddellii
ATTATGTATCTCAAGACGTTAGAAATTAATAAGTGAATAAATTCAATGAAGTAGGAGGAAGAAGTAGTAAGAGGTAGCAGAAGTTAATGAAATAACGGGTAAACATACAATAGAGAGGTTTAATAAAGCACAGACGAATTATTTGAAAAGGCTAATAAAATTGACAAGCCTCTGGAGAAACTAGTCAAGGATAAAAGAGGGAAGGAACAAATATTTAATATTATGAACTAAAAAGGGAGGATTTTTACAAATGCTGCAGGCCA
>NW_027844664.1:0-263 GCF_054177405.1 Leptonychotes weddellii
CGGAGGGGTGAATCCGGGCGGGGGTCTCGGGGCTGGAGGACGGCCGGGCTGGACCCACACCCTGCGCGACGAAGCTTTGCACGCTGAAAAAACCGGCAGCGGGTTGGACGGCGGCGGAGGGGAGAGTGTCCCGGGGCCGCCAGGCTGGAAGTGCCGCGGAAGGAGCAGGTCCCACCCTCCCCGCAGCGCCGCCCGCTCTGTCTGGCGCCCCTAGCGGCGGGGCCTCGCATGGCGGCACCGGCCGGGGGAAGCGGGTCTGCGGG
>NW_027844665.1:0-263 GCF_054177405.1 Leptonychotes weddellii
ATTTGTTAAGAAATCAACTGAATAAGGGTGCCTGGGTGGCTCAGTCAGTTGAACATCTGACTCTTGTTTTTGGCTCAGGTCATGATCTCAGGGTCGTGAGATTGAGCCCCACATCGGGCTCCTCACTGGGCATGGAGCCTGCCTAAGATTCTCTTCCTCTCCTACCATACAATCCAGCAATTGTACTACTGAGTATTTACCCCAAAGATACAAATGTAGGGATTCGAAGGGGTACGTGCACCCCGATGTTTATAGCAGCAATG
>NW_027844666.1:0-263 GCF_054177405.1 Leptonychotes weddellii
CTGCAGAGACGGAGCCGAGGCTTGGGCTCTCAGCTCGGGGTTGCCATAAACCGTGATCCGCGGCACAGTCAGGCCACTGCTCCTCCAGCAGGGACCCAGCAAGTGGCAGATCCGGGGAGACTCCCCTTCCTCCCCTGGGAGGAGTGGCGTGAGAGCGCACCGCAGGGATCTGCTGGGTTTGGAGACTCCACCCGGGGTCAGGTGCCAGAGATAGAAACACGTGGTCACAGGCCGGGTGAGCATGGAGTGCGGCAGGAGACCAG
>NW_027844667.1:0-2141 GCF_054177405.1 Leptonychotes weddellii
GGGACTGGGTCAAACTGGTGAGAGGCATTCCTTGGTCTAAAAGCCATGGCTAGAGCTCAGCTCCAGCCAATTGCTGGCAATAGAAACAGAGCCCTCTCCCCCCACATTGCTAGGTATTTTGACTTTTTTTTTTCTCAATAAAACCTGGCAGTCCTGCCTTTTCTGTACCATCTGTCAAGTTTTAAATATTGGCTACAGTGTAACTAAAATAATTTGTTCAAAATACTCATTATGCCCTTTTACTAGGCTCAGCTTGCAGGAGAAATTATATTAACCAGCCTACGGGGACAGAGGGCTTTGTTTACATGGCAGGTTTCGGCGGCCAGTGAAATACAGGTGGGATCGATGTGTATGACTGCTGAGCAGAAGCTTTAAGAACCATTGAGTGGTTCCGCTATCATTCTTTTCCCTCTGCTCCAAGAAAGCATATCCCAGACAGGGGCTGCCCCCTCAGCCTCTATGTCAGCATAAACAGACTGTGAGGCAGAGCTGGGGTTACCCCTCAACTGACCCGAATGTGGCCAAGAAAGAAAGTGCGATTTATTGAAAGTCACTAAGATTATGGGTTGTTACTGTATAGAAGCTGACGGATACATTTGCCAATTAAAATATTGTTTTGGAAACATGATGGAAACCATAAATCTGTGGGTTTTCACTTGTAAACCTGCGTTCTATGGAACAGAGTCTAACTTTCTTTCCCCAACAAGTGGGGTCCTTTCCTAGCTATGCAGGCTCGTCTGCCTTGACCCCGCTCTGCCCTAGTCATATGACATTCCTTGTGAGTCACCATGCACAAGGGACACTTTGCATATGCCTGCATGTATTCTAGCCTTTGTCTGGAATATCTGCCTTCTCCTCTTCAGCTAACTCCTTGCCCTTAAGATGGAGCTTGAGATCTACCCTCTTTGAATCAGCTTCCTTGCCCTTATACCTCTTGACTCTCTGGTAGGATTAGGTTCCTCTTCTACATACCTTCAGAACACACTGTTCAGGTTTTGCTCTTCCATAATCCTTATGACCCTTTATTGTTAATTATTGGTTTATTTGTCTGTCTCTCCCCACTGGAACTATGAGTTCTTGACGGCAGGATCTGTGCTGGTCTTGCTTACTGCTTTCACGCAACAAATGTTAAGTGAATGAATGAGAGTTTTCTCACAAAGCAGAAAATGGACCAGTGTGCCTCTTGGGGCTCTAACCATAATTGTATAATTGCTGAATATAAGAGTACAAAATCCTCAAAAGAAATCTGAGCTGCTCATAAGCATTCCAAGAATAAAACTATGTCAACTTCATGGGACGCCTGGGTGGCTCAGTTGGTTAAGCGACTGCCTTCGGCTCAGGTCATGATCCTGGAGTCCCTGGATCGAGTCCCGCATCGGGCTCCCTGCTCAGCAAGGAGCCTGCTTCTCCCTCTAACCCTCCCCCCTCTCATGTACTCTCTCTCTCTCATTCTCGCTCTCTCAAATAAATAAATAAATCTTTAAAAAAAAAAACTGTCAACTTCAGACACACTTTAGGAGGGTGGACAAAGTTTAATTGAAACGGGGTGCAGAAGTATACTAAGAGTTTGCAATACACAGATCAAGATAACACGACCCCATGCCCCTTCAGAAGTTCACATAAAGAATTATGATGAATAGGGATGCCTGGGTGGCTCAGTCGGTTAAGCGTCTGCCTTTGGCTCACATCATAATCTCAGGGTCCTCGGATCTAGCCCCGCATCAGGTTCCATGCTCAGCACAGAGTCTGCTTAGGATTCTATCTCTTCCTCTCCCTCTGTCCCTTCCCCTGCTTACACATGCTCTCTCTCAAATAAACAAATAAATCTTAAAAAAAAAAAAAGAATTGTGATGAATAGCTCTCACAGGTGGGAAATAGCCTAACTCCATAAATAATGCATTACTTTTCAGGAGAAAAATAAGGACAGCTAGCAACTGGTGGAGGAGAAAGAAAAATAATTTAAATTTAAGAAGCAGATACCCCATGGGAACAGTTTAAGCCACTTCTCAAATTAGGTGGCTCTCCTTGGCTTCCAAACTCAACTACTGAGTAGCTCTCTTAGGCAGGCAAGTGGGATCATTGATGGCCTGATAAAGGCTGCCCCTTCTAATACCTTCAATAGGCAGAGCTGGTCCTGGAGA
>NW_027844668.1:0-263 GCF_054177405.1 Leptonychotes weddellii
TACATCAAAAACTAATGATGTATTGTATGGTGATTAACATAACATAATAATAATAAATAAATACATAATTTTTAAAAAAGATTTATTTACTCATTTGAAAGAGAGAGAGAGTCATGTGTGCATATGAGTGCAGTGGGAAGAGAGAGAGAGAATCTTTCAAGCCGACTCCTTGCTGGGCAAGAAGCCCATGGTGTGGCTCGATCCCATGATCCCTGAGATCGTGACCTGAGTCGAAACCAAGAGTCAGCCGCTCGGCCAACAGC
>NW_027844669.1:0-263 GCF_054177405.1 Leptonychotes weddellii
TCATGGAACACTACATCAAAAACTAATGATGTAATGTATGGTGATTAACATAACAATAAAAAATTTAAAAAAAAAAAGAATCAATGCAGGCTTACTCTTGTCATTCCTCACTCATTCCTGGGATTCAGGGAAAGCATAGCAGCAGGTACCACTGGTACCCAGCTCAGAGATCCTCACCACTGTCTTACCAGCCCTGTGCATCATCCCCAGTCCCTGGATGCTTTGCTTCTAGGGTTTTGCCCCTGCGACCTTCACAGGCTTGC
>NW_027844670.1:0-263 GCF_054177405.1 Leptonychotes weddellii
TTTCTCTAAACATGTGAACATAGAATATTGGATCCTAGGCAATGAGAACCGCCCCCCCCCCCCAAAAAAGGCATTGAAAGCCCAGAGCATCTGAGGAGAGATTTCGGGATTCTCCCCTTGCATTTGAAGAGAGCTGGAGAGACCGTAATGCTGGGGGGCATTGTAGTGACTGCATTCTGAGGTTTTGAAATCAACCGTGACTGTTTCAAGAGCCGTGGCCCAGGTTTGTGAACCCGTCTCAGGAGTTAAAGAACAGTAGATGA
>NW_027844671.1:0-263 GCF_054177405.1 Leptonychotes weddellii
GCCCTGAGAGGGGCGGCGCCTCTGGTGGAGCTGAGGTGAGGGGATGGCCTGGCCGGGCACCCCTGTGAGTGTCCTGCTGCTGGGTGAGTGACACCCAGGAGGGGACAGGGGTCTGAGGGCCCCCTTCTACCCTGGGACCCTGCAGAGCATGACTTACAAGTGGGGCCTCCTGCAGCCATGATCTGGAGGGGTGCATGCCTGGCAGAGCCCCGATGCCCGTTTCTAGGAGGGTGTCCTCTTAAGAGGCGTCCTCGCCTCTTTCT
>NW_027844672.1:0-263 GCF_054177405.1 Leptonychotes weddellii
CTTTCCACAGTTTGGCTATTGTGGACATTGCTGCTATAAACATCGGGGTGCATGTACCCCTTCGGATCCCTACTTTTGTATCTTTGGGGTAAATACCCAGTAGTGCAATTGCTGGATCATATGGTAGCTCTATTTTCCTGCAAAGTAATTTTTAAATAACTACACCAACAGACACTGCTTCCATCAACCAGGATCAAGAGAGCCTCTTCTGAGTAAAGGCACAATATTCCTTAGGGGCTGCTATGGCCATAAATCAAAAATAA
>NW_027844673.1:0-263 GCF_054177405.1 Leptonychotes weddellii
TATTAAATATGTAAATCAGATCCTGTCAATCCACAGCTTAAAATTCTCCATGGCTTCCAACTATGCTTAAAAACAAAAACGAAACAAAACAACAACAACAACAAAGAATCCTTCCACAGCCCATAAAGCCCCCCATGATCTTGTCCTAGTTAATCTCTCACCACACCTTCCAGCACTACATCACTCCACACCTCAACAATCTTCAGCCCCACCATCATTCTATTTCTTCCATCTGCCAGGAGACATTCCTGCCTCAGGACCTC
>NW_027844674.1:0-263 GCF_054177405.1 Leptonychotes weddellii
TTACTTAGAAGGATACTAAAGCTTGAAGCACACGTATTAAATTTGGGCAATCTTGGTGAAAATAAGATTGGGTTTCCTCATTATAAAGTCTGACATCCTTCATCTAAAACCAAATGAGATAATAAAGTAAGAGAAACGAGATATATTTTCTGCATAAAGAACCATATAATCCTTTACTTCATTTAAATAATAGATTCACAGAGGGGTAGATGAACCATGAGAGACGATGGACTCTGAAAAACAAACAGGGTTCTAGAGGGGAG
>NW_027844675.1:0-263 GCF_054177405.1 Leptonychotes weddellii
CTGAGCCACCCAGGTGCCCAATAGTCTATTTTTTTTTAAGATTTTATTTATTTATTTGACAGAGAGAGCATAAGCAGGGGGAGTGGGAGAGGGAGAAGCAGGCTCCCCGCTGAGCAGGGAGCCTGACTCAGAGCTCCATCCCAGGACCCCCGGGATCATGACCTGAGCCGAAGGGACTGAGCCACCCAGGTGTCCTTAAATAGTCTATTAAGGAAACAATTAAGCTTCTCTGGCCCAAGCAGACTCTACCTTGCAGTGTCACC
>NW_027844676.1:0-263 GCF_054177405.1 Leptonychotes weddellii
ACTTTGATACTTACTGTTTTCTAATGTGCTTATGCATTTATGTATAGAAATACAGTTTATATTGTTCCTTTATAAGTTACTTCCCTTTATTCTTTATAGTTCTTTATGGATGTATATATGTGTATATCCAAAACTGCACAAAGAAGAAGGAATATATATATAATTTTTATAAAAATTGTGTGTAGAAAGTTTATTATCTGTATTTCATTTCAATATAGATAAAGGGCCTTATAAAAGAAGGGTATTGACAATGGAATATTATG
>NW_027844677.1:0-263 GCF_054177405.1 Leptonychotes weddellii
ACCTCAGAGGTGCTGAAACCAAGGCTGGCTGTGTACTCTGGGTTGGAGGAGAGGTCCGATGGAGTTGGAACCCGACCCACGAGGCCATAGACAGCCCCAGCTCGCTTCCTCAGAGATAAAAAAAGAAAAAAAATCACCCCTCACATTCAGGGGATAGTAGGCCTTGGTTTGGGTAAACAGACCCACACAACTGCAAAGGGAAGACCACACCAGCTCTCTATAGTAAGCAATACAGTTCTTTATTCCTAACTGGGGGCTGTCTA
>NW_027844678.1:0-2141 GCF_054177405.1 Leptonychotes weddellii
TACATAAAGTGATTTAACCAGATAATTATTAAGTAATACAAAGCTTCAGGGTGAACACCCATTTTGCATCGATGTGAATTAAGAGTTCACAATAAAAGGTTCTTCCATGGTTATTTGCCAAACAATTCAAAATCTGTTTGTGCTGAAAGAAATAGTTTAATTTTGTAGTTGCTCGCTGGATTTTTACAATGGGGAGGCTACTCACTCACAATGTGTGGCAGTATTATAGAGTGTAAGGGAGTGACTATGGAAGCGTAACCTGATAAAGAATATACCTCAGGCATTTACTAGCCAACGTAATCTTGGGCCATTGAGAAGAGTTGCAAGCATTTGATAAATATGTGGAGCACACTAACATATTGTCTGGCAAATAATAGGCACTCTAAAAAAATTGGTAAATATTATTAATAAAATGGCTCCTCAAGCTATAAAAATTGAGTTTGAGTCTAATAAAAATAGGAAACAGATTGCTCAGTTACAAAAGACATACTTTTTCCAGACCCCCCCAAAAAAATATGTTTTCTATGTGATTTAGCAACTTAACTTGGGGCAACTTAGCCATGGTCCAAACTTTGACAGAGGGAGAGAGAAAGGAAATTATGGAATGTGGAACATGATGCAAGGGCTAGATTAAGATTTCATTTCCTCCAAACTCAGAAAGGTATGGTGCCCTCTGTATGTAATTCAAAATAAAAACATTATTCAACTGCCCAAGAAACAATAAAATCTTAGATTTCCGTTGAATTTAAGATTGTTTCTAGGTTTTCCAAGTGCAAAGTTCTGGATGCATTTATCACAGTGAGGTGTGAGAGAGAGAGAAAGAGAGAGTGAAGTTGAGATGCTTGATTTCCTTGTTCTCTAGGAAGATGACTAGGTTCCTTTCTGTGTGATGCATCACTGAGCGGGGCTGACTATGGAACCCTCTAGGAAATGGGGCAAAAGTTGGGGATGCTGATGTCTAGAGGTCATGAATAAGTGGGAATGATGCCTCTGTGTCATAGTTGTCATGCCCAGGAAACACTGGGAACTTAGGGGCTGCATCTTTGTTTTAAGGTAAATTACCAATAGGCCATCTGCACTCCAGGAAATAGCAAGAGTAACTGCCTTCCCTGATCCTTGACATTGAGTGGAGAAAAAAAAATTCCCAAGAATTTGAGTAACCACAATAGACCCTCATGTATGGTTTACAGCCTGAATTCATTCTACTTGGGGGATCCAAACAAACCCTCAAGCCAAATGTTTAGCTTTAAGTTGTTGAAGCTCGATAAAACTTCTAAATGAGTAGCAGGAGAAAATGCAAATTGTATTTGGGTGAATCAACATTTGGCTCAGACAGCAAAATAATTTCCACAGATAAAGCTTCAAGAAAAATGCACTCAGTTAAAAATCACAAAATACACAAGACACACTTTCAAGAGGCATTTCATAGATGAGAAATCATGTATCATCAGCTTCATTAAAAACCAGAGAGATATACATTAAAGTCAAGAGTGAGATACAGAATTGGCAAAATTTAAAATTCTTAAAATATTAAGGCTTGGAAAATCCATGGTTCAAATAAACAGATTTGGAAAGCAGTTCAGTATATTACAGTTACAGTTGAACATATGCATACCCCTATTGCTCAGCAATTCCACTCCTAGCTGTGAACCTAAGGAAAACTATTGCTTCTGTGACCCAGGATCTTGAACCAGAAGACACATGCATGAATGTTAACAACAGCAATGTTTATAATAGTGAAATGCTAGGAAAATCCCAAATGCCTATCAACAGTAGAATGAAGGGAAAAATTGTGGTGGTATATTCACATAATGTACTACTCTCCAACAAGACTGAATAACTACAGCCATACAAAACAACATGAATCTATCTTAATGACATAACATTGACAGAAAACAAAAAAAGCAAGTCTAGTATCATGAACTTTAAAAAATTTGCAAAGTAGGGGTGCCTGGGTGGTTCAGTCGTTAAGTGCCTGCCTTCAGCTCAGGTCATGACCCCAGGGTCCTGGGATCAAGCCCCACATCGGGCTCCCTGCTCAGCAGGAAGCCTGCTTCCCCCTCTCCCACTCCCCCTGCTTGTGTTCCCTCTTTCACTGTGTCTCTCTCTGTCAAATTAATAAATAAAGTCTTTAAAAAAAA
>NW_027844679.1:0-263 GCF_054177405.1 Leptonychotes weddellii
GGCAGAGGTGTAGGAGACCTGAATTTTGTCTGATCCCAGAAATTCAGCTGGATAGGGATCAAACCATTCTCAACACCTAAGAACTCAACAGGAGATTAAAGAAACGAATAGCAACAATTCTCTGAACAGAAAAGCAACCACTTTCTGGAAGGTAGGATGTGCAGAGAAGTGAATCCGAGGCAATATTCGGGAGGATAGATGGCGGGGGGATGGGGCCTCCGTCAGCCGCTTCTGGCAAGTGATATAGCAGCGAGAGCACAACA
>NW_027844680.1:0-263 GCF_054177405.1 Leptonychotes weddellii
GGTGCTGGTCTGCAGGAGCTCGGTGCCTACACGGCTGGGAGCACATTGACGGCCCTCCTGCGGTGAAGCCGGGTGTGACAGGTGTGACAGTGTGCAAACCGGCAGGTGGAGGTGGAACCCCAAGGAGAAGCCAGGACGTGCATTCAGGAGAGTCAGGGACGCCGCTCTGTGGGGTGAGGCAGGAGGGGACAGGGGTGTCCGCACACGAGGGGCAGGGAACGCGGCAAGATGACGGGGAAATGGGGCCGCGGGGCCCTCGGCTG
>NW_027844681.1:0-263 GCF_054177405.1 Leptonychotes weddellii
CATTACAGTATGAGAAGCACTGCTGGATAAAAACACACTCGAATTTAGCTAGCTGAAGTCCTGGCCTGCAGATCTGGAAGAAGAAACAGGAAATGCAGCCAGTCGTCCTTCTGCCCCCAGCTTCTGCAGGACTTGCCTAGGAAAGTCTCTCTCCCCCACCCCACCCCCCTCTTAACTCAGCTTCGCAGGTTCCCTGAAGCTCCCAAAGCCCTGGGGCATCTGCTAAAGACCAGCGCTATCCCTTGCACTGTGCTAGGGCCGAC
>NW_027844682.1:0-263 GCF_054177405.1 Leptonychotes weddellii
TTGTCTCTGATTGAAATCTCATAACTTTTCATTATATGGTTGGAAAGGATTTGAATAAACTGTTAAAAATGGTAAAGATGGTGTGCATGCATTTTAGAGATTTTTGTGGACATTGAAGAATTTCTAAATATAGCTCTTAGACCAGGCAGCTTGAGTGGTACCTATTGTCATCCCATTGTGAGTCTGACGAAATGTAGAATGTCTGTTTTTATCTGGGATTTCTAAGTATGTGTTCAGTTTACTGGCCCAGTGTGGATTATTCT
>NW_027844683.1:0-263 GCF_054177405.1 Leptonychotes weddellii
CTGACCCTCCCCACTCTCATGTGCTCTCTCTCATTCTCTCTCTCTCAAATAAATAAAATCTTAAAAATAAATAAATAAAAAGGAATGCTGCAGTGAACATGGGGTTCAGATCTCTTCTTCAAGATGATTTCATTTCCTTCCAGTATATACCCAGAAGTCAAACTTCCCTCTTAAGGACACTAAGCATTAGATTAAGGCCCACGCAAATCCAGTAGGACTTCATCCTAATATGATTACATCTGCAATGATCCCATTTCTAAGTA
>NW_027844684.1:0-263 GCF_054177405.1 Leptonychotes weddellii
AGTGTGGTAGGTACTGTAGAAGAAACACAGAGGTCTAAGACTAGGTTTAAGGATGTGGAGAAAAATGGGGAACTGAATGCCCCCACTGTTTTATCACATAAAATACTCAATAATGCTAGATGTGGCTAGAAAATGTGAGCTGAGGATACGTCATATGCGTTCTTGAATGTTGTGCTAAGATTTTTACCCTTAAGCAGGATGCATTAAGATGTCATTAAAAGCTTTGGACATACACTTTAGAAAGTTTAAATAGGAACTGGTAG
>NW_027844685.1:0-263 GCF_054177405.1 Leptonychotes weddellii
ATTGTAACAACAAGCAAGTGGGGAGTTTTTTTGCTTTTTGGGTTTTTTTTCAGGTGGGGAGTTTTTTCGGTTTTTGGTGGGTTTTTTTTAAAGATTTTATTTATGGGGCGCCTGGGTGGCTCAGCCTTCGGCTTGAGTCATGGTCCCAGGGTCCTGGGATCGAGCCCCACCTTGGGCTCCCTGCTTGGCGGGAAGCCTGTTTCCCCCTCTCCCACTCCCCCTGCTTGTGTTCCCTCTCTCACTGTGTCTCTGTCAAATAAATA
>NW_027844686.1:0-263 GCF_054177405.1 Leptonychotes weddellii
GAGCCCCGCATCGGGCTCCCTGCTCCTTGGGAGCCTGCTTCTCCCTCTGCCCCTCTCTCATTCTCTCTCTCTCATGAATAAATAGATTCTTTTTTTTTTTTTAAGATTTTATTTATTTATTCATGAGAGACAGAGAGAGAGAGAGGCAGAGGGAGAAGCAGGCTCCCAAGGAGCAGGGAGCCCGATGCGGGGCTCGATCCCAGGACCCTGGGACCATGACCTGAGCCGAAGGCAGACGCTTAACCATCTGAGCCACCCAGGCG
>NW_027844687.1:0-263 GCF_054177405.1 Leptonychotes weddellii
AAACACCAGGTGCTTGGGCGCCTGGGTGGCTCAGTTGGTTAAGCGACTGCCTTCAGCTCAGGTTACGATCCCAGAGTCCTGGGATCGAGTCCCACATCGGGCTCCCGGCTCAGCGGGGAGCCTGCTTCTCCCTCTGACCCTCTCCCCTCTCATGCTGTTTCTCTCCTGCTCACTCTCTAATAAATAAATAAATAAATAATCTTTAAAAACACCAGGTGCTTGACACATTGGGTTCCAACTCTGTGACTTACCTTCTCAGGATT